>NW_021319911.1:877409-886241 GCF_001605985.2 Dendrobium catenatum
ATCAAACACAAGTTAAAAAGTGTCCTTAAGCGATTGAATATTGTGAGGTATTATTACCCTCTTACTACTTCAAATCACGCCAAAATTAATTTAGGAACGTGTAATTTTAGAATCTTCAATGGTGTCAAAATACAAAAATGTTTATACAAATTTGTTTATATATTCGGTAATAATTTTGATTCTTTATCTTGATAAACTTAATTCATCCTGTATATGACCACAATGAGACTAAGGCTTCATTTGAGATGACTTTTTTATTGCTTCGATTTTATTTGGGACAATTTTCTTATTCTTTTATGGAAAATGCTTTCTAATATAAAAACATGTAGTTAAAAAAATTTGTAATCTAAAAAATAAAAATATTTTAGAAATCAGAAAGAAAAATATTCCAAATGAAACCTAAGACAAATATTTCTCTTACAAAATTTGTTTCGTTTGAGCTTGAATGTTATTAAGCTTCCTTCTCAAGCTTTTCATTTGCTCTCCATGCTTACCAAATAAACCTTAGCATGCCCTATTAAGTTATGCCAATAACGAGTACTATTTTTAAGTGATTTCAAGGCAATGCCAAAATGTTGGACCTGTATGGGATATTTACTATAATACGTTCATAATTTAGTTTAGTTCGCTCTACATATCCTCTTTCTAAGAAGAATTAGAAAAAATGTTCAGAACAAAACTCCAAATCTGAACACAATGAAACTATTTAAATACACCGTACCGCAGGAATAAACTCTTCAGGCGGTGAATTATAGAAAGAGATGCATATATATGAAAAATCTAAGAATGATTCCAGCTACCAAATTCAATAACAACTTCTGTACAAAGTCCCAACGATAACAAAAAAATAAAATAGAACCAACAACTAAATAATGGTTTAAAAGGTAGAAAACAAGCTGAAGTACTGTGTAAGGTATTGATCTATACATGATTCCTTAAGGCCAGGCAACTCATATAAAGGCACGAGGCACATCTCTTGCGCTGCCAACTTCTCTTGCATTGTCAGAGAAGCTAGCAATGCATACAAATATTCATCTTCCTTTCTACTTCCGCATTCCTGCACACTGGGAGTGGTTAGTTCAAGAACAGCAAGCTGGGCTTCGAGAAACTTTATATATTTATATGCAGACTGGAACATATCTGCAGTGCTCAACTTGACGCCGCCGGGGATATGTCGGGCAAGCTCCTGTGTCTTCTCGCTGATCCGCTTTCGCCGCTTCCTTGCTGCCACACTCTGAGCTGACAAACTGGGAGGAGGAGCACTGCAGCCAGGAGCCATTAATGTAGGATATACATTTGGCTCAAAAAGCTGTGGTGGCGGCTGCTGCTCCAAAAGCGGTGGTGGTTGCTGTTGAATGTAGCCGGCCACGAAGTCGTCGTTTTGAAAGAGTGTGTCAATGGAGTGGAGAGAAGGGTCGTCGTCGTTGAGGAAGCCAGTGAGGGCTTCAGCTACTTCCGAATCCACTTCAAAGTACTGATCCGTCCCTCCTAATTCAAACAAAAGAAATATATATTTAGCTTAAAGAATATATTTAAGAAACTGTTACAATAACTAATTGGAAAACATTACTCACCAAGATTAATTAACGCCTCTATCTCGCTGCTATCGATTTTTTTTTATTTTTTTTTAATTTTGGAAAGCACGTAAGAGAGCTATTTCTTGTCCAAAAGCAAAACTGAGACCAATAAAATAAAGCTTTTATCCTAAACTGGACAATCTAAACTGAAAATCATAAGGAAATTGAGGTACCTGTAAAGCTCCCAGCAGGATCAATCTCCAACCAGAATACCCGGAGGCATGCATGCGAGAAGAGAGAGATGTAGAACCACGGTTACACTAACGACCAGTTAGTTATGCACATTTCCCGCCAGTTTTAATGTTTATTTATTTAGTTTTATTTTGGGGGAAAAAATTAAAGAACTTTTAAGATTTTTGTATCATTGGAACACTCATTTTAATAATTATAAATTTACTAAAATAAGACTACAAATTAAAGGATCTCAAATTTAAATTTGTTAAGTGATGATTACGTGGTTTTACATTGTAAATATTTTGGAACTTTTAGTTGTATAGTTTAACTAAACTCTATTGAGCTTTATTAAACTGAAATGAAAAGAGATGATATGTTATAAATTTAATTAGTAATATTTTCTCATTTGATATTTTGCTAGTTTGCTAGAAAGTACAGAGTCCTTGTATTTTATTAATGTATATAAAAATTTTCAAAAATCTCATAAAATTATAATTACTAATGTGGGATTTAAATATTATTAATCAAATTAGAATATTTTTACTTTACTGTGTAGGCACTCAACCAACCAACTAAATGATAGTTCTTGATACACTGACTTTATTTTGCATACATCCAACCAAATAGAAAAAAACAATTCATCTGAACATTCAGTTTACTTCAAGCAAAATAGCCTCTCAAAATACTTACTTTAAACTAAATTTATTTTAAACTAGTTGAAGCGAAAATTCCTTTCCATGCGATCCACATAGATTCCCTCAACTCCAAAAAAAAAAAACTCATCCCTTAATTAGCTCAAAAAACTGTAAACCTTGCGATATTTCAACTCTGATGCCCTACACTTACATGAGTTAATCGTAGAGGTGTAAGTGAGCCAGCTCGCTAGCCAGTCCAAGCTCGACTCATTTATGGACTCTTTAGCGGAGCTTATCGAGCTCATGAGTTGAGCTCATTTAGTAAATGAGCTCGAGATTGAGCTTGATGAAACTCAACTTGTGAGCTTGTAAGCCGGTTCGAATAATTATTAAAATTTTTAAATAATTTTATTTTATTTATTAAACTTAAATATTTAAATAATAAGAATAATAAATGCTAAACATATTTATTAAATTTAAATATTTTTAAATCCCATTTAAATCATAAAAATCTCGTTGAAGCTCATGAACTGGAATTTGCTACCTTATCCACAACAAGGAAATTGTGCTTATGTTGGAAAGAATTTAATCACTTGGCAAGTTAAATATCACCCGGATGCAAAAGATAATTACCCGACCCTTTCGTGCTTTAGCGGCAACGGCTATAGATCTTATTTGTTTGAGGAGAGATTATTACGTGCGGCGTCTGATTCATTCGGAGGCGAATCCGGACGGGCCACATCACCCGGATGACATGGCGCGTTCAGATTCGTCCGGAGGCGAATTCGAACGCCGCACGTAATAATTTTTCTTAGACATCTCTCTCAAGAGTTTTGATTTCCCATTGTGCAATCCAACGATCTTTATCACCACAATATCTACGCATAGCTCTACTAATAATCCCTTTTTTCATGTCAAAATAAAACACATTAAAATTGACTTTCATTTTATTCCCAATTGTGTTAAAAAAATGGTTTAATCATGGCTCATCACATCAACCAGCTGATATATTCGCTAAAATAATGGCAATCAAACATTTTCAAGAGCTATGTCACAATTTAACAATGAATGAACAAACTGTTAACTTGAAGGGGGTGATAAGCAGTCTTGGTATGCTGGACTCACCTTTATGGCACTTATTCTGCTGTGATCAGATATATTTTTATCAGCTTTGGTTTTATTTGGGACGGCTTTCTTACTACTTCATAAAGCAGCTTTAATTTTTGTACTAAAAAGCTGATTTAAGAAACAGTAAAAAAACCGTTCCAAACGAACCCTTAATCTTCACCGTTGTTGTATAACTAAAAGCATCTCATCATTCCTTTGTTTTCTACTTTTCCTCTATGCAGCTCATATGCTTGTTGTGACCATATAATGTAGGTTACATATAGAAGAAATATGAAAATAAACTACAGCTGCTATGTTTTTCCTTCTCTGTTTCAGCAATTTGGTCCATCGTCCCAGAGGAGGCCAAACAGACGTCCATAGTCTGTTATTGAGATATAAGGTTTTGTTTGGGACGACTTTTTTACTGTTTCTTGAAGCAACTTTCTAGTACAAAATTTTTAATTTTTATACTAAAAAATTATTTTAAAAAGCAACAAGAAAGCCGTCCCAAACGAAGCCTAACTATCATTTCTAAGCATGACAGTTTAAGCATGGCCATTTACTAAACCAAGTGAAGACAATCAGAAAATGAAAGCACAAGATTCTGTCAAATGAACCAATATGGTACTCTATCAACCAATTTGCATAGAATCATAAAGCATTTAGTATCAAACTATCAAAGTATGCCCCTCTCGATATAAAAATGCAAAACCAAATAAAATTTACATTGCCAAATGTCAATTGGCTTAAGCTTCATTTGGTAATGTGGAGTTTCTATACCATCAGAAACTTATGTAGAACATTTTTTGGGATAACATACATCACAGACTAATACTCTCGCTGGTGCCTCCATTCATGACTTCGAAACAGTTGTTAGCATGCAGGGTAGCTCATCGAAGATTTACATACATACCATCCTATATTACTCTATTTACATATTTAACACCTAAAATTTTAATATTACATACATACCACTCATAGTTCATTTTCATATCAAATATGAGTGGAAGAAATGAAATATATGAGTTGTAGAAAAAAATATCAGTGGTATATTTGATATTATAATAATATAGGATGATATGTATGTAATGTTAAAGTTTTGGGTGTTAAATATGTAAATATGATGGTATAAAATGGTATGTATGTAAAGTTTCCAAAGTTGGGTATACGAGAAAGCACTAAAAAAACATCACCAAATGACTTAAACTCCTATGTTTTTTATCTCTTGGTGCCTCTTCTACGTCTAAGCAGTACCTTGCCCTTATATTCACCCAGGATGATCTTTTCTTCTGATCTTGCTGGCTTAAACACTTGGGTCTTCAAGGGATCCAGTAAATCACTTGAAATTTTGAGTACTACATCATTCTCTATTGCCTCATCATAAAAATGTTTTCCTAACCCAAAATTTCCATTTCTGCAAAGCTTCTCTATCAATAAATCATATGTTGGCCCTAAGTTCTCCCTACATTGACTTTTCATCTTCTCAAACATTTCTACAGCGCAGTTTACATTTTCGATTCCACAAAGAATGCCAATCAAGCAATGAAAGAACCGAGCTTCAACCATCACTCCATTACTAATCAACTTATCCAAAATTCTATTGGCTTTAGTAATCCTATTTGTCAAATACAGGACTTTGAGGACTAGATAATATGTTACCTGATCTGGGGAAGATTTCACCTCTCCATTCATCATTGAAGAAAGGATATTGCAAGCTTCCTTCACCCTACGAGCTCTGGTTAAACAAGATAACAAAATGTTGAAACTAACAGTGGTTGGGGTGACACCAGATGATCTCATGGCCATCATCAAATCAGTTGCTTCTGAGACAAGTCCAGATGGATTGAACTTAAGATTTCGATTACAAATGCAGCGAAGAAGGTCATTGTAGGATGATAAACCAAGATTAATCCCAATTGATTTCATCTCCTTTGAAATCCTTTGGGCTTCCTTTACATTCCCATAAATGCACCATCCATGAAGGAGGCTCCGGTAAATGATTCCAATATTCTCCTCCTGTTGTAGCTTGTCCCTGTAACGGCAAAAAACACCTTCAGCCTTCCTTGCATACCCTTTGCTGCAAAGGGCATGGACCATTCATATGGCATCTTCTTCTCCACCACGTTCCTGAACAACAGAATAGCCTCATCCACCTTGCCGGCCTTAACAAGAGTGTCAGTTACCATGACAAAGGTTTCGGAATCCATCCTGCATCCCATCTTCTGAAGCTCAGAAATGGATATCACCATGGCAGTTAGATCCTTCATCTCAGTGAATGCCCGGATCGCACAGTTGAAAACATCGTCCCCAAAGTCCTCATCTCTGCTGCGAAGACACCAAATGAAAAAGCGGAGAAGCCTTCTGCTCCTGCTTCTGCCACTGCCAATACTGGTTGATGCAGGAAGGATTTTGCAAGAATGGATGGCCTTGGTGGCTAGGTCAGGGGTAACCCTAATGTTCATTTGTTCGAGTCTGATCTCCATGTCTTCCAGACTGCCGATACCGAGTACTACGTTGTCCAGATGAAGTTTCATGGAGTTAGGAGTAGCAGAACAAGAGAACTGCCGGCTAAATTCAAGGCATATTTCACGGAGGAGATGAGGCTTCGAAAAATATGCGAGTCTTTCAATTGTTTGCAATGATAAACAGCATGGAGGTTTCGCGTAGGATTTCAACGAGAGGAAGAGCAAGAATGGAGATAAATTTCGAACCTTTTTGCACGAAAACAATAAGGTCCTCGGCGCCGATGGTGGATTTAGGGTTCTTGCTTCAGTTTGTAGGGTTTTAGGATTTCATTTGAGGAATATAGTAATATGCACAGGGTATTGGGTGCCCCGTTCTTGCTTGGCACCAAAAGAGGTCACCTGACAGAGAGATGCGTTAGTGCTACAGTAAAGCGCAGGTTACTGTAGACAGAGAGAGACCGAACACATCTCTGTGTTCGGTCACCTGACGCAATAATTTGCCCCAAAAGAGAGATGGGTGTTCCTTTTTCTCTCTTTCTCTCTCTCTCCCCCTCTTTCAAAATTGAACCCGCATTATTCAACCCCACTCAATCTGATCCGTTAATAAAAAATGATTCAGTTTTTCGGATCCGAACCCAACCCACTTCGAGTTTGAATCAATCCGACTCATAAGTCCAATTCCATAACTTCGCTTCAGGTTCACCAACAGCAGAAATTGCGTGTTTATTCAACCAAATCACGTAACTATGGTTGCCGTCTGATAGCGGCAGCAGCGATACGCGGCAACAATGCGGGCAAAAGCGACAATGGCAACAGCTCAATGCGACACGACGCATGGCAGGCTATGATGCGATGCGGGTAGTGGCATAGCGGGCAAACACGATGCGAGGTAGGCTTTGACGTGATCGCAGCATGCGATGCCAAGTGTGACAACGGCTCGATGTGACACAGGCAGAAGCCTTTTTTCGGGGTCATTTCCAGGTTTCATGGTCAACCTGAACCCAACCCTAACTCAAAATATTCGGAGTGGATTTGAGTTGGGTTTTCGAGATGTGTCAAATATTGACACCCTTAAGTGCGACGACTATATTATTCTTCTATCCATGACTTTGATAATATGTTTAAAACTTTGCGAAAAATGCACGAGCCTGGTGAGACAAATCCTATAAATCCATCGCCTGTTTCGGTTCCGCATTTTGATGCTTCCGAACACTGGACAGTTCGTGCATCGAACACTGTAGCAGTGTGACGCGAGTCATTCGACGCTACAGCGGGGCAGCGCATCAGCGGGGGCAGGCGGGTCAGAGGGACAGCTTGGCGGGC
Organism: Dendrobium catenatum; assembly: GCF_001605985.2. NCBI lineage: Eukaryota > Viridiplantae > Streptophyta > Magnoliopsida > Asparagales > Orchidaceae > Dendrobium > Dendrobium catenatum. The sequence continues at coordinate 884,691 of NW_021319911.1, forward strand.
AGACCGATCGGATGCGGGCAGTTACGGTCAGGGTCGGTCAGCGGGTCAATCCAGGTCATTTTCGGGTTTCCGGGTCAAAAATTATAAACCGAACCCAAAATTTCTGTGTCATGTTCGGGTCGGATTTTAGGGTCATGTCCAATATTGACACCCCTAAGGTTGATCCTTTAAAAAATGATTGAATAAATTTCAATCATGATTAAAAAAATTGTTAAGATTGTCCCAAAAAAAAAACTTGTATAAATGCATATAATTTTTGTTGTAGAAAATCGTACCGCCTTCCTATCTTAACAGTCGGCACTACGTCAGAACTTCACGTCTCTTCATATGAAGAATTACGAAGACATGAATTCTTTAACCAAACTCCTCATAATCTCATGTCTTTACTTCTCCCCCAACCCCCTTCTCTTTTCCTTCAACCTGCTCTCCCCTCCTCTCCTTCATCAAACCCAAGCCCTAGAAACCCTAAAATCTCCTCAATTCACTTTCCAACGCCAAAGCCATTTCCTTCTACACATCAAACTTCTCTCCACCGAACCAACTCGCAATCAGTTGGACAATTCAATCTCCAGCAAGATTGGCTCCATCTCCTCCAAGCATCCATCGAACTAAAAGATCTCAGCTTGGGCCTCTCCATCCACGCTTTCCTCATAAAATATGCTAGGGTTCTCGACACCTTCCATGGCAACAACCTCATCAACATGTACTCAAAGTTCTGTATAGTAGAGTCTGCACATCAGGTATTCGACGAAATGCCCATTAGAAACACCATCTCCTGGACTTCCCTCATTAATGGCTATTCTTCTATCCATGACTTTGATAATATGTTTAGAACTTTGCGAAAAATGCACGAGTCTGGTGAGAAGTTTAATGAGCGCACTTGTTCCTGTATTTTGCACTCAGTGGAAGGCGACTTGGGTATTGGGGAGCAGGTCCATGCTTTGGCTACTAAAATAGGCGTTGAGAACAATGTTGCTGTTGGCACTTCTTTATCTTCCATGTATGCGAGTAATGGCCGGATTGAAGATATGGAGTATTTGTTCAGGGAAATGGTTGAGATTGATATCCGGTGCTTGAATTCATTAAACTTGGATTACAAGAAGAATAAAAATTGGGTGAAAGTCATTCTAACGTTCATATATCTGCTAGAAACTGGTCTTCAGCCCAACGAACATACATTCACAAACACTATAAGTGCTTGTGATGGAAGTATAAGTATAAATAAAGGAAGACAGATTCATGGTTTAGCCATTAAATGTGGTGCTTTATGAGAGATTTCTGTAGGAAATGCCCTTATTAAGATGTATGGGGAGCATGAACTAACAGCAGATGCAGAGAAAATGTTTGGTACAATGAGAGACAGGAATTTGGTCTCCTAGACTGCCATTCTTCCCATTCGTGTGAAGAACGGATTCGAAGCTGGGATAATTGATTGGTTTGCCAAGTTTTTTTAACTGGGTATTGGTTTTGATTCCAGTTGTTTGAGTACAGTGCTTGATGTCTGTTCTCCGTACAAAGATTATAAAATGGCATCTCAGATTCATGTTTGTG
>NW_021319911.1:886341-893036 GCF_001605985.2 Dendrobium catenatum
TTAAAAAAATTAAGACACTATTTTAAATAAAGAAAAATTGTGAGGCACGACCATTCACTGGACATTAATGTCAACCAAATAAAGTCTTCATAGTTATAATCTAAACGTTTTCTAAAATAGATGTTCCAATTAGAGACAAAATTATTAAATAATTTTGCTAAAAATTCTTTGTATTTTCTTGAAATGAGTTATATATGTTATATTAGCTTTCGTTTGGGACATCTTTTGACAATTACTCGCTCTTTGTTGTTTTAAAAAAATTATACAAATAAAAAAAATAGTAAGAAAATTATCGCAAAGGAAGCCTTAGCTGCAAAAGTACATAATTGAGTCTAGAATAATTAAAAAAAAAAATAGTTCCAGGGATTTCAAAAAAGCTAAAGATATCATGGCCTAAAATTATGCTTAGAAGGAAGCTGGTGGGCTCGGACATCCAGGCAGCAGCACCCATTGGCGTAGGCATGAGAAACGCATTCTGAGCACTTATCGTAGGCTTGCTAAGTCTTTTTTTTTTCTTTATAAAAAATGTTTATTAAATAAACATTTCAATAAGAATTTTTTAATTAAAATGTAAAGACATTTCTATTTATGAACACATTTAATTGCCAAAAATTTACCAAAAAAATTATTAAAAAATTTTAAAATTTTAGAAAATTTAGACAAATTTTAGAACTATTTTAAATCTTTGACTTTCTCTAAATAAGTTAATTATCCTAAAAATTTATTGGAGTTCATGCTAGAGATGATGACACTAGAACTCGCCCTTGATGTGGCGATGCAAAGATGATGATGAAGTCTCCCAAAAATATTAGAAATTTATTTAGTCTACTGATTTTTTATTTTGGCATGATATTCTAGTTTATTTATATACTTCTTCTCATAAATTTTGTTTATCATGTCCACTCTATGTTTTTCCCAGAAATTTTTTCGATTTTGTTTTGTGGAAAGAAATTTATTTTTTGAATGTGTCGATACAATTATAATATTTTTACTTTTGTTGAATTTATGCGGTCACATCAGTCCTCAAAAAATTTTAAAATTTATTATTAATGTAGATGTCATCCTTAGCTATTCTCTTGAAAATTTTTTTATAAAAAAAGCTTTTATTTTTTTTTAAATAAAACACAGATCTATTAATCAAAATAAAAAAAACGGTTACAACAGCAAAAGGAAGGAAATAAAAACAAAAAAAAAGACAGCCTCTCAAAACAAAAAAACCCCGGGAACAAGCAAATCCAAAAAACCCGGGGGCTCAGTAGTCGACCGAAGCTACAAGCAACCTCGAAACTGCACAAGGACCATCCAATAGAGGTTGCCACAAGGAGGCGACGAGGAAACGAGCCTCGGCCACATCATTGCCCTGCAACCAACATTCGAACCGAAAAACAATCCGATCAACCGTAAATACCGAATCATCTTCTTCGACCACCTCTTCCCCAAAATTTACCACGACAATGACCAGAAATAGGTCTATCACGAACCATTTTAAATTCATTTCCAGTATCAGAATAAGAATCAAAATCAGAATCACACTCCGACGAATTGTGCAACCAATCACCATGTGATCTAACATCCACACCAGTCGTACCACCCACCTGAATCATTAACGAATGGGAAGCAATTTCATTTACGGGAACTTCCACCAACTTATGAGAAACAACCAAATTTCCTTCATCAACCGGACGCTCAGAGGGAACAGGAACCCGAATCGGTTCACCGTGCTCAACTAGCACAGGGCTAGACAAAACACAACTATTATCAATCAAACCCCTAGCTTGCACAGCCTCACCACACATCAACTGAGTCGAAGTCATCGGAACCAACCCAGAATCCACCGCGTGATTTACAGAAGAGGTTACAAAATCAGTTTCTATCGGATTAGCAGAAATTAACAAAGGATTACCCGGCAAACCCTCCAAACAACCACTCTCCAAACCAGAGGGTAAGAAAGGCATAGCATTAGGAGAAAGGTCCTTAGAAACCATTTCAGAAATAGCAACCCAAACGTTAGGAATGACCGTTTCATCCCTAGCTAAAACAGAGTTCACCAAATTAGGCACAATCAATTCATCTTGAATCCCAACATTCGATTCCAGAATAACCGGGGAGACAGTTTTAGCATTAGGTTCTACAGTTTTGGTTAAAACAGACGAATCTAAAGTAGCATTTTTAGATCGACATTCACCCACTGCATGGCCGAAGCAACGACATTCACCACAAAAAACAGGAAAATCATCCATTACAACACTTTGCACATAACCATGCTTTTCTGAACCCAACCAAATACGATTAGGATAGGACTTAGTGATATCCAGTTCAACTAAAACCCTAGCTACAGACGATCTAGAACCCAAAGACGTAGCCGAATCAATTTTAAGAGGCTTACCAAAAATGGAAGCCAATCCATGTAGAATTTTAGGGGAAAAAAGATGCGGCCGTAAAGAAGGGAAAGATACTCAGATCGGGATTTCAGAAGATTCAACCCCTATTTCAACATAAGGAGACCATTTCGTAATTTTCATAAAGCAATTGAAAACCAGGTAGGATCTATGACAGAAGACACGACAATAATCCAGGTCTTGTTCTAATTTCATAAGCACATGAGACGAATCCAGCAAAGTGACTGAATCATCACCATTAAGCTTAAGATTAGAGAAAAAGCTTTTATTTGATAGGGTAGAAAATTTCTTGACAATAACTTTATCAAATCTATCATTTTGTTGTTTAAATATTTTTAAAATCCATAAAGTTTCCTTTTTTTAATATTATTATCATATTTATTATACTTTTTCTTTCAATTTATACTGTGTTTATATATTTCAGTTGCCACTAAAGATAGATTTTCACTTGATATCGATATCAAATATTAATATTGGCGATGTCAGTCATCTATGACGGTGTTGATCCTATTAAAAATATTTGAGATATGATGCAATTTAGGTAGAAAAGTTATATATTTAAATATTAGAACAAATTTCAAGAGGGAGGAAATTGCTCCTTGAAAGCTGAGGTAGGAGTTTGAATATTTGGAGACTGTAAAAAACTCCAAGAATTCTCTCGTAAAGTTAACGAAGTATACGCTAATGTCATGCATGTCGATCTAGTAATTCTATATAAGACTTTAAAATAAAACTTCTTATTTGTCCAAACCTTGAACGTGTATTTTTTCATATACTAATATATTAGCTTCACTAATATTTACACTCAAGTTATTTAAAGTAGTGATGATAAACTCAATCTTCACATAAAAGTGATCTAAAATTTTTGAGAACTTGCCTCCAATAAAAGACTAAATCTTGTATATATCTTTGATATGTACTTGAAATCTCTAGGTCTTAATATAAATTTAGTATATTGTAGTTGAATCTTTGAGTTAACAAAAATATTTTGCCCATAGTTGGAATGTAGGTACACCAATTCATTTGATGATACAAACATTATCTTAGATCATGTAATCTATGAGGATTTTGAATCAACTTGTATTTATGCCATCTTTAGATGAATAAAGATTATGTATCTTCTTAGGCTTGTGTTTTTTAGATTTTTATGATAGAAGCTATATATCTTCTAAGATTTGTTTTTGATATTTTTTAAAATGGTTTGTACTTTTTAAAACTTATGGATTCTGAGATTTTTGTATATAACAAGTTCCTTCCAAGGCTTATGCCGTTTGAGAGTCTTAAAGAACTTATAACCTTTTATGCTTATGCATTTTTTCTTAGTTTTTTTAGAAAGAACATTAACCTTATGAGGCTTATGCCTTCTAAGATTTTTTGATAGAATCTCTATATTCTAAACTTTGTGCATTCTAAGGGTTTTTCAATGGAATATATACCTTGCGAGGCTTGTTTATTTTAAGATTGTAGATGAGTGGAGATATTATCAACCACTTACTCTTCTGAAATCTTTCTACTAAGGATTCTATCCATTACTAATTTCCTATCGAGACTTTCTTATAAGCATGCCTTTTAGGTGTTTAGAGTAGAGATATTGTCAAACTCTTATGCTCATAGGATCTTTTTAAATGAAATGATAAAATATAATAATATTTATAAAAGGAAAACTTACTTAAAATATTGTCTTTAGATTCCTCCAAGAAGAGATTACAGCTTGGTTATTCTAAAAATTCAAATGAGATGAGGAGCTTGATTTTCTTGTGTTTGTTTCATTATGAGAATCTTCCTATTAGATATACTTGATATTCTGAAACAAAATGTGAGAGAATTATATTAGTCGGAGATAAAGACTCATCAAAGAAATGATGAGGAATAAGTTCATTCCTACCCTTAAAGAAAATTTTCCTAAATAATGTGTATAGGTTTTTCTTTTATAACATCATGAGAAGTGCAATATGATAGGTTTGATTCATGATCACTAAGGATGTTGAAAGATTACAACTTAAATTGAGTAACATAGAAGGATGGGCTGAACTATATTGTCCAAGAAATTATAATGTTGCTATGCCGAAGGAGAAACTATTACATGATAATGAGTGGGCGCTATATAGGTAGCATCAAAATTGATTAGCCCTAACTTTATATTAATTTTATGGAGAGAGCTTCATCGTGTTGTGATGGCGCTCATTATTGTCTAGCTTTTTTTTAAAAGCTGAAAGATTTGAGTTAGAATCCCCTCTATCTTGTGTATATGATTTCCCTAAGTTAGGCATCGATGTACTTCATCAATTGGATTATGTTGTTCATGATATAAAAATTACTTGTATTATGCTAAAAATATTTCCCATAAATAGGGCCAAATTATTGCATGCTAGAATATTTTAGGTAGTTAAGTGAGATAGTTTAACACCTTAATTTTATATGAAGATTTAATGAAAATAAAGATAAAAGAGTATTACAAAAGAGATCAGAGTTTTTATGTGAAAAGATCAAAAAATTAAGAAAATCATGGGCTTAACAAAATTAAAATGATTTTATTAGTATATATTATTGGTTATAAATGATGCTTTTTATAGTAATTAGGGTGGTCATTTATACAATATAAAATATATAAATTTTGAATAATGGATTTTATGATGGAAGTTTAAATACCATTGTGGAATTAGTGTTATCTTCAAGTACATTTGTAGTCTATTATGTTGTTCTCTTTTGATGAGGAGAGGCTAATGACCAAGAGGTATAGTTTAAATATAAGTGTTAATATTGGGAATCATAGTTGATTTTGGTAGCATACATTACCATTATTAGCACCAATCTCAAGTATTGACATTAGGAGTGATTATAGGCAACAAAATCAATAGGTGTCAGCATTAGTATCGATGGTGCATTGATTACATGCATTAACTTTATGGGTGAAAATGTGTGTTAATTATTAGTGATATTTGGTTACAAAGTTAGTGGGTATTAACATTAGTGTTGATGGCATGTATCAGCCTCATAGGGATGCAAGATTATAATCATATGACTATAGTTAGGAGGCAAGATTATGTGGTCAGATAATACTGGGAAGGAGATGATGGTGAAGTGATCATTATTAAGAAATAACAATTGCTGACAGTGCTCCAAGATATGATGGCATAGGATCTAATAGAAGGATTGGATCACTTAAACCTATAATTAATTAATTATTTAATTCATTCATAAACCAAAGACAAGTAGAGTTGCTAAATAAAAAATTACAAAAAGAAAACATGATCCATTTTATCAAAACATATATACCATAATCTAATTAATTTTCTAATTTTTTATACATGAAGTAAATAAAGACTAGATAAAAAAAATTAATATCTCAAATACTAAGACTAAGAAGTGCATACTTTGACATTTTTCTACTACACTCTATTATGCCCTTTCTTTTTCCTAAAACATTTGAAGAAACAGAATGAGCACAACTAATCCAATAGTCTTCTTCCCTTTAACATCACATATATAAATATCCAATTCAAAATAATAAAAAAAATTTAATTAAAATGTAATAACTTAAATAAAATAATTAATTGCTAATAGAATATATATTTTTAAAGTTCATTATACACTTGTATTCAAAATCCTTGCTTATATTTGTTCTACCATTTTTCACAGAGGTTTTCAATACTTCACATAACACTTGTTATCAGAATATCATTTGTTTTTCACATGCACTTGACTTGTTCATTTCATTAGAGCAGAATATCATTTGTTTTTCACATGCACTTGACTTGTTCATTTCATTAGAGTTATACTAAGACTAAAAAAATTTTAACATTTGGTTCAAAAACCCATTTGTGCTTAATTCATTAAAATAATAAGTTATGGAATATAATGAATATAATGCACATGTCCTGATGCATGCTTATAACTTCTATTTTACTTATGCTTCTCTTTAACCTCTCAAACCTACATATAGCAAGCGGTGCCATAATCAAAATAGAATGGAACCACATAACCTCCCACACTCACTTTAGCAAGTGGGGCCAGAATCTCTCCCACATCCACACTTAGCATATGGGGATGAAATAGAACATATAGAGTCCCTTATAATATATCAAAGAGTGCACTTTTTCACATATCATATATTCTCCAATGCCATGTTATGCATAATTCAAATATTTTGTAAAGAAATTAAATTAGAAACTTAATGCAATACTCAAGTAATGAATGAATTATTAATAAAATGCCATGTTGCATATCGTAAAATATACTCACTAGACTTTTCCTATTTAACTTCTAATTTAAGAGAGGCATCCACAAATACATTTT
>NW_021319911.1:894553-896665 GCF_001605985.2 Dendrobium catenatum
GTGTTGTGATGGTGCTCATTGTTATCTAGCTTTTTTTAAAAGCTGAATGATTTGAGTTTGAACCCCCTCTATCTTGTGTATATGATTGCCCAAAGTTAGGCGTGGATGTCCTTCATTGAATGGATTATGTTGTTCATACTTGAGATATTGGTTTCCAAACATAAAAAATTATGTGTATTATACTAAAAATATTTACGATAAATAGGGCCAAATTATTGCATGCTAAAATATTCGAGGCAGATAAGTGAGATAGTTTAACATCTTAATTTTATATGAAAATTTGATGAAAATAAAGATTAAAGAGTATTATAAAAGTCATCAGAGATTTTATGAGAAAAGATAAAAAATTTAAGAAAATCATGGGCTTAACCAAATTAAAATGATTTATTAGTATATATTATTGGTTATAAATGATGTTCTTTATAGTAATTAGGGTGTCATTGTTAGAATATAGAAGATATAAATTTTGAATGATATATTTTATGAGGGAAGTTAAAAAACCATTGGGAATTGGTGTTATCTTCAAGTGCATTTGTATTCTATTATGTTGCTCTCTTTTGATGAGGGGAGCCTAATGACTAAGAGATCTAGTAATAATGTAAGTGTTAATATTAGGAATCATAATTAATTTTGGTACCATACATTAACATTATTATCACCAATATCAAGTACTAACATTAGGAGTGATTATAGATAATAAAATGAATAGGTGTCAGCATTAGTATCGATGGAGCAATTTATCTCATATGTGTTACATGCTTTAATTGTGTGCATCAACCTTATAAGTGATGGCATGTATTGATGACATGCATTAACTTTATAGTTGATAATTTGTGTTAACTTACTGGTGATATTTTGTTACAAAGTCAGTGGGTATTAACATTAGTGTTTATGGCATGTACCAGCGTCATAGTGTGCCATGTTATAGTCATATGACTATATTTAGAAGGTTGGATTATATGGTCAGATGATAGTGGGAAGGAGATGATGATAGAGTGATCATAGTTAAGAAATAACGATTGTTGATAGTGCTCCAAGATATGACGCCCTAGGATTTAATGGAAGGTTTGGATCACTTAAATCTATAATTAATTATTTATTTAATTTATCTATCAGTCAAAGAAAACTAGAGTTACTAAATAAAAAAAATACAAAAAAATGATTTATTTTATCAAAACATAAATACAATAATCTAATTTATTTATACATGAAGTAAATAAAGACTATATTACAAAATGTAATATCTCAAATACTAAAACTCAGAAGTGCATACTTCTACACTTTTTTACTACACTCTACTAGGCCCTTTATTTTTCCTAAAATATTAAAAGAAACATAATGAGCACAACTAGCACAATAGTCTTCTTTCCTTGCACATCACATGTATAAATATCCAATTCAAAAAAATAAAAAATAATTTAATGAATATGCAATAACTTAAATAAAATAATTAAATGCTAATAGAATATAATTTTTAGAGTTCATTATACACTTGTATTCTGAATCCTTGCTTATGACTATTTTACCATTTTTCATAGAGGTTTTTGATACTTCACAGAGCACTTATTATTACAATATCATTTGTTTTTAAAATGCACTAGACTTGTTCATTCCATTAGAGTTATGCTAAGGTTAAAAAATATCTAACATATGGTTCAAAAACTCATTTGTGCTTAATTCATTAAATTAGTAACTTATGCAATATAATACACATGTCTTAATGCATTCTTATAACTCCTCTTTCACTTATGCTTCGCTTTAACCCACAATACTTTACATTTGCACAAATTATATTTATATAAAAATGAAAAATTCTAGACTCTTCTGCAGGGTTATCCTAAGCAGTTAAAAAATCAAAATATATTCCCAAGCAATTAAATATGTGCATAAAAGGAAGTAAATACACTAGCCATGCTCTTTTTATTACTTTGGGGGCTTCTGCGATGCACTGCCCTATTCAGCCACCTCCCGCGAGCTTGGACGCCGGGATTGACTGGGCTGAGCATCAGATGGGCGCCAGGTGGAAGGGGACATCATCCCAGAGAGTTCGTGAGCCTGGAGTAAGCGAGCCCCAGCCTTTGGAAGGCTTTGGGTCAGGATCAAATGGGGGGG
>NW_021319911.1:896722-945939 GCF_001605985.2 Dendrobium catenatum
GCCGCCGGCCGTGGTCTGGGTCGGATTAACCTGGAAAGGAGGATAGGGACACTGTAGACTTACGAATGAGCTCAATTGGACCTGGGGAGGTTCAATTCGATCAAGTGGCTCAGTTTTTCCCAAACCTACTCGGTTTGGGTCGAATTAGGCTCAACCCAGGTTAGGCCAGACCCTAGGCTTGACATGGGAGATGGGACTGAGCCTGGTCCGCCCAATGCAAGTGGCAATTGGGTTCAATTTGATCTGGGTTCAAAAATGGCTCGGGTCCATATGATTTTGGCTTCTTTGGGTTAGTCCAAAAATTGACCCAAGTCAACCCAGAGCCTGGTCTAGCTGGGGGAGGTGTGTTGGACCTAGGGCCATGCACCTGGTAGATGTATTGGTGTAAGGTTTAATTGAGCCTAGGATAGAAATTGGCTTGATCCCAAGTGGTTTTGGCCACTTTGGGTTGGCCTAACTCTTGACCCAAGGGAATTTAAAGGCTGGGTTGATCAAGGGAGGTGTATTGGGTAAGAGGAGGCCCAATGGCACCTTGGTTTAGGCTCAATTAGATTTGGGTTGAGAAATGGCTCAAAGGGGATCTCTCTTTTGGCACTTGGGTCAAGCCAAAGGGCTAACCCAATTTAGGCACAAGGCTTAGGTCTCTAAGAGAGGTCTCTTGGGAGCCCAAGGAGTCACCACATGGGTTTGAATGACATTGAAATGGTTTTGATTAAAGGGTTTGGATGAAAGGAGGGGTATATGGGTCATCTAGTCAAACTTGGTTGACTTGGTGAACCAAGTTGACATAGGACTAGGAATTAGGTCCATTGAATTGAATTTGGTCCCATGAACCTAATGAATGGGGTGTCAAGGTGTGGAGGGCTCAATTGGGTCAAAGTGACCATTTTAACCCTTAAGGGGCCTTAAGGGGCCTTAAGGTTAAAATGGGTTGACTTGGTCAACCAAATTGACTCATGGTTGGAATTGGGTTCAAAAGGTCTCAAACATGATTTGAAAACATTTGAGGAAGATTTCAAGGATTGATGGTCAAGTCAAGTTAAGTTTAGGCTAGAAGTCCAAAAATTCACTTGAAGGGCATTTTGGTCATTTTAGCTTTTAGTCTGTTTTGGGTCAAATTGAATCTGAAAAGATGTAGACTATTGTTTAACAAGTCAATATGAAGGTACTAGGAGTCATCAGAAGGTTCGGAGGGGGCTTCAAGGTCAAATTCCACTAGGTGAAAGGTCCAGTGGCATTGATTATAAATATTTGAAGGTTTTATTGCCCTTGAAATTGGATGAAGTTTATGATGTTAGAGTCCTCCAAATGAGCTCAAATTTGGAGGGTTGACACTAGAAACATAGCAGATAAAAATGGAATTGACAGACCCTGAATCAGATGTCAATTGATTAGGTTTCAAGATGATGGAAAAATCATTCAGGAAGGGCTTCACGACCCTAGTCCTTAGCCCAAGGATTCTGGGTTTTGAGTTAAAATCTAGATTAGGCTTAAGGGGGCTAGGAACTAAGTAAATCTTAAGATCTAAAGTCCCAAGAAACCTAAGATCCAAGGTTTGTGAAGGGGTCAAAAGTGACCTCATACAAAAATGAGGTCAAAAAATGGACCCCCAATATGTGTAATAGAAGGAACTTCTGCTGCGCATATTGGCGTTGACCGAATGATAATTTTGAATAGAAATTTGAAAGCTTAAGGAAGGGCATCACCCAAACTTATGTCTATAGGATGCTGATAGACAGATCAACTGGAAAAACCAAGGTAGGGATCACCTTGCCTTGGGTCTAAAGAAGGGCATCACCTAACCTTAGGTCTATAGGATGCTGATAGAAGACTTACTCCTAATAGACAGATTAACTGGAAAAGCAAGGTAGGCATCACCTAACCTTAGGTCTAAGGAAGGGCATCACCCAACCTTAGGTCTATAGGATGCTGATAAAAGACTTACTCCTAATAGACATATTAACTAGAAAACCAAGGTAGACATCACTTAACCTTGGGTCTAAGGAAGGGCATCACCCAACCTTAGGTCTATAGGATGCTGATAGAAGCTTACTCCTAATAGACAAATCAATTGGAAAACCAAGTTAGGCATCACCTAACCTTGGGTCTAAGAAGGGGCATCACCCAACCTTAGGTCTATAGGATGTTGATAGAAGACTTACTCCTAATAGATAGATTAACTGGGAAATCAAGGTAGGCATCACCTAACCTTGGTTCTATGGAAGGGCATCACCCAACCTTAGGTCTATAGGATGCTGATAGAAGACTTACTTATAATAGACATATTAATTGGGAAACTAAGGTAGGCATCACCTAACCATGGGTCTCTGGAAGGGCATCACCCAACCTTAGGTCTATAGGATGCTGATAGAAGACTTACTCCTAATAGACAAATCAACTAGAAAACCAAGGTAGGCATCACCTAATCTTGGGTCTAAGGTAGGGCATCACCAAAACATAGGTCTATAGGATGCTGATAGAAGATTTACTCCTAATAAACAGATTAACTGGGATGATCATGTGGGGATGAAACTTGCTCCACACAGAGGATCAAAACTGGCAAACTAGGGTGGTGACATGAAGGGCGTACTCCACCACTAGCGAGTGTGAATTAGGATGGTGCCACGAAGGACGTACTCCACCACTAATCCCCAATTCAAATGTTAGGATGGTGCCACGAAGAGCGTACTCCACCACTAGCGAGTGTGAATTAGGATGGTGCCATGAAGGGCGTACTCCGCCACTAATCCACAAGTCAAATGCAAAGATGGTGCAACGAAGGGTGTACTCCACCACTAGCGAGTCTAATCCTAAGGGAAGGAAGGACCTATCCTTAAGGGAAAGATAAACAGGTTAGAATGTTGAGAAGCATAAAAGAGTGTGCTGAACTGATTCAAAGTTGCAAGTCAAGAAAAAAAAAACTTTATTAATTGATAAAATGAGCTACATCAAGCATAGTACTTCTTAAGGAAATGCCCATTGACAAGTAACATTGGGTGATTTCCTTTACAATATACTAGCTGATATGAGCCTCCTTCGTAGATAGTCTCTACAATGAAGGGTTCCTCCCAAATTGGTTCGAACTTCCCTCCCAACTTTCGGTGGGCTAAGATACGCCTCCGAAGGACCAGGACCAAGTCTCCTACTTGGAAGGTCCTAGGTCGCACTAACTTATCATGAGCTTGAACCATTCGAGATTTATATAACTCTATACTTTATTGAGCTTGGAGACATCGCTCTTCAAGGCCTTTGAGTTCTTCCAACTGCAGTTTTGCATTTTGTTCATTTTTAATTTAATTATGAACTACAATTCTGAGCGAAGGAATTTCTATCTCTAAGGGTAGAATGGCCTCAGATCCATACACTAGTGCAAATGGTGTGGATTGGGTCGGGGTTCTATAAGTGGTTCGGTAAGCCCACAGAGCTTCCACCAATCGCTCATCCCATTGCCGGTTGTTATCATTGAGGGTCTTTTTAATGATTTTCACCAAAGTTTTATTGAAGGCCTAAGCCAATCCATTTGCCCGGGGTAAAAGATTGTTGAGTATCTCCAATTAATGTTATGGCGCCTTACAAAGTTGTTAATTTTAGTAGACTTGAAAGCGGACCCATTATCGGATATGATTATATGGGGTACACCGAATCGATATACGATATGGTCACGAAAGAACTTTAACACATGGTGAGATAACACATTGCATAGGGGAATCACATCCGCCCACTTTGAAAAGTAGTCAGTCGTAGCTAATATGGAGCGATGAACTCTCAAGGAAGGAGGGTCAATCGGCCCGATAATATCCGTGCCCCAACTTTCGAAGGGTCACGAAGCTATCATGGGGTGCAACATATTAGGCGGCTGATGTAACACTACACCATGTGCTTGACATTGATGACAATGTTTCATGACACTCTTGCAGTCGTCAATCATTGTTGGCCAATAATAACCAAGTCTTTTGATTCTCAATTTCATTTTTGGACCCGATTGATGTGCACCGCATAGTCCTGAATAGACCTCATTGATGACCTTCAAGGCTTCTCATTTGTCTAAACAACGGAGCCACATCTGATATAATGATCGATGGTACAACAAATTATTGACAAGTGCATAGGATAGGGTGCGTTTCTTAATCTGGTTAGAGAGAGTCTTATTCTGGGGAAGTTTTCCCTCTTGAAAGTAGTCAATTAAAGGTAGTCTCTAATCGCCTTCTTCATCAATTCTCATAGAGGCAGAAAGGACTTGGAGTGGTTTCTTACTGATATATTCCAAATCTATAGGAGAGAGGGCTTTGCGTCCCTGAATCTCTATAGGGATGGAATCTTCCTCTATGCATGCAAATTCCTTTGCAAGCTTTGCTAAGGCATCCGCCGCAGAATTACTTCCACGGGGAACTCTATATAGAGTCATGATAGGAATTTGTTTAAGAAAATAAATGGTGTACTAGTGATATTTTAAGAGATTAGGATTCAATAACTTATAGGTTCCTACAACTGGGTTAATCACCAATTTAGAGTCACAAAAGATCTTAATTGCTTTAATCTCCATCAAAATTGCAAGTTCCAAACCAGTTATTAGAGCTTCATATTCGGCCTTGTTATTTGTGCAAGGCTCTAATAAGTGGTAGGAAAAATGCATCATCCCTCTCTCCGACGTTATAAAAATTAAGCTGACTTCAGCCTTTTTGGGGATTATAGATTATTGGGTTGCATCTCAGTGGGAGGATTCTGCGCCATTGAAATATAACTCCCAGACAGCTTCTTCATATTTCCTCAAGCTCATGACTTGTTAATCAGGTAAATCATCATTCTAAGGAGAATCTGCTGGCAGCGGGTGTGCTACCAGGAAATTGACAACGGCCTGTCCTTTTACAGCACGAAGGAGAATGAAAGTAATCTCAAATTGGAGTATTATCATACACTAGCGAGCCAAGCATCCTAATAATGTAGGTCGGGTCATAAAATACTGCAAAGGATTAACTCTAGAAATCAAACTGATTGAGTGGGAAAGCATGTAATGCCTTAGCTTTTGGGCCCCAAAGCTAAAGCAAAGCAATGCTTCTCAAATGATGGGTATCAAATTTCAGTAGGCAAAAGTCTTCGGCTAAGGTAATAGAGAGAATTCTCCTTCCCTTCGTCGTTGACTTGAGTTAACAGGGCACCTAAGGATTTGTCTAAGGCCGTAGTGTAGAGGATCAATGGTTTTCCGTGAATCGGGGCTGCTAAAACTAATGGGTTAGAGAGGTATTGCTTGATATCATCAAAGACATTCTGGCACTTCTCGTCCGAATTTAGTATCTTTCTTTGTAAGGATAGAAAAGGGTTGACATCTCCCGAAAAGATTGGAAATAAACCTCCTTATATATGCCAATCTACCATGTAGAGACCTTAACTGAGTAAGGCTCTTAGGAGATGGCATATTCAGGATAGCTTCAATTTTAGCAGGGTCGATCTCAATTCCCTAGTGCCTCACTACGAATCCTAAGAATTTCCCTGAAGTGACAATAAAGGAACATTTCAAGGGGTTCATTTTCAAATCATAGCAGCACAACCATTCAAATACAACCCTCAAGTCATATAGGTGAGCCTCTTTGACTTTACTATTGACAATTAAATCATCAATATAGCATTCAACTTGATTATGGATTAAATCGTCAAAGATATGAGTCATGACCCGCTGGTAGGTTGCCCCAGCATTCTTTAGGCCAAATGGCATTACTTATAACAAAAGATCCTTATGGGAGTTCTTAATGCAGTATTCCTCTGACCTTCTTAGGCCATCCTGATTTGGTTATAATTAGATGAGCCATCCATAAAGGAGAAAATAACATGTGAGGAGGCAATATCCACCATAAGTTCATGTATAGGTAGAGGGAATTCATCTTTAGGAAATGCCTTATTCAGATTCCTATAGTCGACACAAATTCGAATCTGACCATTCTTCTTTCGAACTAGAGACGATGGCCACCCAAGAGGGGTATTGTTCCTCTCGGATAAATTCGAATTCGGCCAATTTCTTAATTTCAGAAATGACTTGTTGTTCCACATCTAAGCGCATGTGCCGAGGAACTTATTTGATAGGAATGGCATCATATTGAATTCCAAGTTTGTGTACTGCTACATTAGCGGACAAACCCAACATTTCGACTTATGTCAAGGCAACTCAATCCCTAAATTGAGACAACAATTGAATCAAGTCCTTGGTCTCACCCTCACTTAGTAGAGTACTTATGAAAGTAGGGCAAGGGTCATCGTCGGTTCCCAGGTTAATTTATTTTAACTAGTCCACCATCAATTTAATTTTCTCTTCGAATTCAGGGGGTGCATCCTGAACTTGAAGTTCATCGTGATCATCTAAAGTCTCCAAACAGATCCCATCGAGGGGACCGACGACATCCGTAGGGACATTTTGAGATTCAAGATGGTAAGTTATCATTAAACAATATTCATCATCATCAAATGAACTAACAGTTCCAAACCCGAAACCAGCCATTGGGTTTTCTTAATATTAGTTTGCCAAATATTTTTATGGTATCTGGTTTGACCCTTAGTCCATCGATATGGCACAGGACCTTTGGTGAAAGTATTTTTCATGTAAACAGGGAAGTATCAGAAAGGTAATTTCATTAATTCATTAAAATCTGCATCATCAAGGGTTACATCACCTTCATCCCTTGCGGAGGAGGAGCCAGAAAAGAATTTCTGGACTTTCTTTACTTCACCATTTAGGTTGGGGACTACTTTAACCTCTAACCCTACAATCCTGCCAGCCGACAGTGGGGTCAGGGAAAGGGCCTCAATCCTTCTACTGAGCTTTTCGTACATTGTTAATTCAGGCTCGTCACTTTTACCCTTTGAATTATCTACCTCAGAGTCATTGTCCTGGTCTAAGGTGAGATCAAATTTTGGAGGAGTATTTATATTCTTGTAGTCGAGGGAGAGTGCAACACCTTGTTTTTCTGGTTCACCATCGGAATCTGATTCCGGGTCAATACATACAGGTGTTATTCTACTATCTAGTGAGGTATGGCCTCAACCTTGTGCCCTTAGAGCCATCCTCCCACCTCTTTGAGGTAATTTGTTTGGAGCCCTAAGGACAACGATATCAAAGTCGTCTTCACTACTCGACTCTATCATTTCTGATTGGTCTTTTATGTTCATCTTTTTCTCTTTCTTTTTCTTTGTTGGATTTTTGTCCAGCCTGTTTCTCCTCAATTTTGATCTCAAACTTAGAATAAGACGAGGATCCTTTGGTATAAAGTATGCAACATCATCGTAGATCCCAATTTCTTGAAAGGAAAATGGTTGTATATCATCCTTAATCACATGTTCAATGCAGTCTCGTTGGTACTTGACTCATTGGTGTAGGGTAGATGGAACCATTATATATTCGTGGATCCAAGATCTACCAAGAAGAGCGTTAAAGGACGTTGTTGAATCAATTATATGAAACTTAGCTTCAATTTTCAATTCTCCTATCCCTAAGAGCAAAGTAATTGAACCTAAAGCTCTCTCGCCTTTTTCGTTGAACCCAAGAAGCACCAACTTATCAGTTGAAATCTTGCTTGTATCAACTCTAAGGTAAGCGAGGATTTTTATGTTTATTACGTTGACTAATGTACCCAGATCAACGAGAACTCTTTATAACTTGAAATTTCCCACATCAACATTAATATAGAGGGGACGATTGTGGTCAACAATTTCCAAGAGTAGGTCTTCATCTGAAAAAGTGACTCCAGGAACCTCTTTGAAGTAAAGTGCCTTATCTTTTGAAGTTGAAGCCATTTGGGCTAAGCAAATATCAAGGTTTAGAAGCGCCTTGATTAAAGACTCCCTCATTTCTTTGGAAAGAAGGAGGGCGTCATAAATACTTAATTTGACTGGCAACTTCCTATGATGGGCAAGGACGTTATAATAAACCTTAGGAACGACAGACTCAAAACCCGAAGGGATTAAAGGAAAATCAGACTGTTGAGGGGAATTTGGATTTAAATCTTTGAGGACGAGTTTCTTGCCTTTATCTTGAGATGGGAGCCTAGGGGGTAAAACTTTACTACCACGAAGTTGCCCCTGCTCGATATCCTCGGGCGGGCAAACTAGAGCGATGTCTACACTCACCGTAGGCATCGGATCATCATTTCCCAAAAGAGAGTCAGAATCTGAAAACTCTATCTTGATAGGACTTCCCTAAAAATTAAATTAGGGAAATCACTTTCTGATAAGGTTTCACATTCGACATTTCCTTGAGTGGTCGACTTGAGAAGGTCAGTTTGTTTGATATTGAGATTTACTTCACCAGAATTTTGACTTAAAATAGGAGAGTCATCAAGTTGCATTTCAGACTTATGGTTAATCATAAAGACAAAGGTAGAATGATGTTTTTTATTCATCTTTTAACCCTTCGCCTTTGATGGGGCAAAGTAAAAGTCAGATAACAAGAGAGGGAAAAGGGTTTTCACACAACCATTCACCACTTAGATACATCTCTCATCAACACACTTCGTCTCTACAAAATAATCTCTATTTTCATTTTCATGTTTTACAGGAGTTCCTACGACTACTGGAGAGGGAAGTGGCTCAACATCCTCATGCAAAGCATTTAGGTCAACTTCCCACACCGGACCGGGCTGTCGTAGTCAGCTGTTGAGAAAGACGATAAGATTTGTTAATCGACTTTTTAAATGCCCGGGACAGAGCAATGTCCCAACCATCTTCAACTGAAAGAGAAGAATTAGGAAGATTACCTAAGATAGTTTTGACTGAGGCCTTTTCTGGATCCACCAAATACTCTTTAGGAATTATAATGTTACCTTGAATGTAGTTCCTCTCGAGCCAATCTTTGAACACAACACAGTCCTCGAATGGGTGACTAAGCATTCGGTGGTACAGGCAGTATTTAGGATCTTCTTTCTTACTCTCATCCTTTGGCCTCCTAGACTCTGGTAACTGGAAATCCGACTTCTTTAACAAATTCTTAAAAATCTTTTTTACCGACTCCCTTTTAAATGGATAAGATTTTCCCAATCTATCTCTAAAAGAGATGAAGGCGGGATCTCTAGAATGCTGAGGAATTATCTGAAATGGCTGCTTCTAAGGCGGCTGTGGTGGAGGTGGAGCACTAGGCTGACTAACGACTGGCCTCTTTTCTTTGTCAACTACTGAGACCACAACTTTCTTCTCAAAAGTTTTCACTAACTTAGGGCCCTTCTTATCTTCAGGCTGCTCTCATAAGAATGGCATCCTAGGAGCCTTTTCCTGCAAATTGCTAGCCTTGTTGAGAAGTTCTTCAAAAGTTTTAATAGTGAAACACTTCAGGAGAAAAGCAAACGGTCTATAAATATTCTTTAGAAGAATTTCCACGGCATGTTGCTCTTACAACTGGGGTTCACACTTCATCGAGAGTTTTTGACACCTCAAGATGTATTCAACCAGAGACTCACCCGGCTTTTGATTTTCAACAACAAGATCGCCCACAGTAGTGCGCTGTTGTGTTCCAAAAAATCTCTTTAAAAAGATATTTTCAAGATCATTAAAGGTTCTCACTGAACCATTGGACAGATCAACGTACCACTCAAAAGCATTGCCAGACAGATTACTTATAAACTGGCAAAAAAGTAGAGCATCTGACCCTCCTACGTTGCGACAGCTCACTCGAAAGTGGGCCAGATGCTGCCTCAGATTTTTGTCTCCGGTGAAAATTTTAAATGATGGTTGCACAAAACCCTTTAGATAAGGAACTGAGTCATATTCCTCGGGGTAGGGTCTACCCTTTGGAATAGACGTGGTCCCTTGTAAAAGAACTAAGGCCTCCCTTACCTGGTCCTCAATCAGTTGTTTAATGTCTTTCTGAGGAAGAATTAGAGGGGCAGTGGAAATTGTGGGCTAAATTGGAGGTTTTTCTGGTGGAGAAGGAGGGATCATAGGTGCTGAATTAGGGGATTTGGAACTAGATTCTGCCCGTTTAGCTGTTTCTTTAATCTCTCGAGCTAATTGTTGGATTTTAAGAGATTCTTGTTGTGACTTGTCCAATCGTTACTACATTTCCCTGACTTGTGACATCATGCTTTCTAGTTAAGTCTCTAAGTTTCTAATATACTATTCATCTCTAGCTTTAAATGACTCATCTGAATCCGACTCGATAGCAAGTGAATCATCATCTCTAACAGGCTGGTGCTTGCTGGGCTCAGCTTCTTTATTAGACCCCCTAGTTTCAACCATACAAATGCTACCAACATAATCATCCTTATCTCCAATGAGGTCATCCAGGTCTGGGTCAAAAGAGGCCATTCCTTCTTTATTCAACAGAATATTTCTTATCTCTTATATTACCTCCTTGACCGATCTACTCTCAATCGATTCAGGATCGAGGTGTAAGTGCCCTTTATATTCAGTCTTGTCAAAGAGTTCTTCAGAATCTAACTTGGAGATAATTTTTGTAAGCTTCGGATTAGGATCTGACTGAGGTTCTGAAGCTGGCTCATCTATCATTTCCTGATATTGGTCAGTTCTCTCCTCTCTGACTGTCCCATAATTGGTAGTAAGAAGAGTGGCATCCTCTACTAGGTGAGGGACATCTACCTCGGAGACAAGGTAGGAGCTTATAAGGTAATAGCTCCCACATCTGGAAAGGTAAGGTCCTCAGACACCTGACTAGGAAGCCTAGGAATGACACTCAGATCTTGGGGATCATCAACTAGAACAGCAGTGGGGGTGACGACTGGATCATGAACTAAACTTGTGGTGGGAGCACTATCGACTGTGAAAACTAGAGTACTGACGAGAACATCCATCTGATCAACTGGGACTGGAGGAGGTGTGACTGGAACTCATTGGAGTTGAAGAATGAACTTAGAAGTTTTAGAAGGTGATGGAAAGCTTTCTAACTTGGTTCTTTTGGGCACAAATTTCCTTTCAAGAGACTTGGGCTTCTTGCCCTTAACATCTACAGGTCTTTGAATCTCATTCTCCTTTGGCTTGATAATCACTGAGGCAAACTTTAAGGGTCTAAGAGGGGTTACCGGGGGTCTACAAGTAGAATGGTGGCCTCTCCGGGACCCAGTCAACACAATACCTTCCATTTTAGAGGATGGAAGGTGTGGCACCAAATGATACCCATCAACTAGTACTGAGGTGACAGGTTGTTTGACATACTTCTTGTTCCTCCTAACAGGCTGAGGGGTTAATTTCTTTAGCTCAGAAACTTCTTCTATTAAGATCTCCTTCTGAAAGCGATGGGAGATAACTCCCTTTAACTATTTCATATACTTCTCTTTAGTTTTCCCAGACTGTGCAGCACATGTATGAATTATGTTTCTTAATGTCCTTATTCTCTGGAGGTGTTTTTACTTTGGTGTCTTCTTGGTTGAATAGTCAATCGGGCATGGTGGGGAATGGGCTATCCTAGCTGCCCTCTCCTCCCCCTGAGTAGCAGCAAGGGGGTAGAAGCGACTCCCCTTGAGGAGGGGAGAGGAAGCAGGAATAGGCAGCTCCTCAGCAGCTTCAAGCTCTACTCGGGCTAAAGTCCTAAAAGGTACAACTCTCTTAGCCTTGGAGATCTTCTTCCTAAGTCTTCTCAGATAGTTCTTTCTCTAGTTCTTAGTGGCAAAGGTAAGTCAAAAATTGGATCCTTCCTCAAAAACAGACTTAACTTTAGTGGGCACCTCAACAACTAGTTCAGACTGTTTCTACTCATCAATGACTACTAGCAAGGTGGGTGCAGATCCCATAATCAACTCAACAACTGGGGAAACTTTCTTACTGGCATCCAAGCTAACTATCTGGTGTCCGTCCATGAAAAACTCAAGGGTATTAAATCCAATCCGAAAAATGATAGTGCTTCCTTGGTCATTCACTATTGAGGATAGCTCTTGGTCGAAAGAGAAGATTAATTTGCCAGCCATTGAAATTTTCTGAAATTTAGAGAAGGGGTCAGAATTATATTTTTATTGAAAGGAAAAAAATTTAGAAGATTAAGGCTTATAAGGGGATCTTAACCCTCCAATATATATTGAGTAGTAGAAATTGTCACTCAACATATATTAGTAGGGTAAAGAGACCGAATATGTGCCACAGAAGAATTCAATTTTTTAACACATGCTATCCCAGAAGAGAATTCCATGGGATGGCATGTGATGACTTGAGATTCAGAGAGAATTTCCAAAGAAAATTTGAATTCTGTGAGATTTAAGGTGGGTTTCTCATAAATTCCAAAACACGACGGGCAGAGTTTTCCCTTGCCAGAAGGCTTAAGGAACTGTGAGAAAACTCAAGTAGAGTAGGTACCCTAAGAGATGAAGGAATTTCTTGGCTTACTAAACTTTTTAATACTATTTTGAAGACTATTGGTGGAATTTTGAAAGCGGATTTTTTAAAGCTTGGTTTTCATTACGAGTTAAAGTTAAATTCTAATTCTAAAATTGAATCATCCCATTAAAAAGAGTATATCACCTCGAAAGGTGAAAATATATTTTCAAGATGGGATTCAGATTTAGAATTATGAACTGCATCTTGAATATTGTAACTGGACCCTAAAGAGAACCTCATATGGCCTCGGAGGACCAAAATGAGGTTCGATTAAATATACAGCTATGATAATCAAGAAGTGTGATTGTTAAGTTCACATCCAAATCTTTATCAATGAAAGATATATCTCCCCAAAGAGAGAAAATATCATTTGTTGATAATTCTTCAAATATGATGATAACGATAATCTTTAATCTTTCCCAAAGGAATCCAATATAAAATTTGAAAAATTAATTTTTTAAAATCAGATGAGTGTGTGGCTCTAAATCTCCTATGAGCGCAAGCCCTCGTAGTTAATTACATCATAGGAAGACAAAGTCCCCTACGAAAACTCTTGATTAAAATAGTGACAAAATTTTGTTAGATTTTCTATGAGTGATATCAAAAAGAGGTGAATTTTAGAAACTCAAAAGGGAATTAATCAAAATTGAGCAATTGTTATCACAATCAAGGGAGGAAAAGTAGGGGACACTTTGAGATTCCATAACCATCAGAAAGCGTCCCAACCTAATCTAAGTGTTGGGCTTTATAGCTTGGATTAAAAGAAGATTTAATTAAAATTTAGCATTTTATTAGAAATTTGGGATTATATTCCTGAAGTTTGGGGTCTTATAATCAAAGATCTGTCCCAAATCCTAAATCTAATTTGGACACTAGACCATAGTCGTTCGAACCTAACTAATGCAGTGCAAGGTCTAGACTTATCCTGACTTGGATTTGGGAGCCAGCTAACCACCTAATAAATTTAAAATAGGTGAGTATGGTCTTTTATGAAAGAGTGGTAGGGACATTTTATTTAAAGTTTTGGAGAGCTGGGGCCAACATCTAGAGATTTTCATAATTGGCCCCTTTGACTTATGTTGGATGTAAAATGCTAAGGACTAATGTAATTAAAATTTTTGACACTTTTGATTTGTTGCTAATGCAATGCATGCTAGTTAACAACTTCAAATCAAGTATGCTTGAAAGTTAAAAATAGACTAAGAAAATAATTTTTTAGAAGACTGGACTTCCCCTTGTCCAGCACCTCGTCCTCATAGGTCAGACTATCCGGACTCTACCTGGAGGCGAGGAAGGGTCTAAAGCAAGGAAAGAAGTAGTGCAGAAATATGCATGTGACCCCGGGGTCGATCCCCAGCTAATTCCATAAATTTTGTTATATTTCTATGTTATTTAGACTCACTAAATTTTAAACTTTAAGATTATGAGTATAAAACTTTTCACACCCTTACGAGTCTCATAAATCCAGGTAAAAATAAAAGCGGCACATAAAAGCAAAAAAACTAGAAAAAGTAGGTAATTCCATACGCAATCATTTCAACAAATTAAATATAAAATGGTTTGACTTGGTCAACCAAATTGACCCATGGTTGGAATTGGGTTCAATAGGTCTCAAACATGATTTGAAAACATTTGAGGAAGATTTCAAGGATTGATGGTCAAGTCAAGTTAACTTTAGTCGAGAAGTCTAAAAATTCCCTTGAATGGCATTTTGGTCATTCTAGCTTTGAGTCGGTTCTGGGTCAAATTAAATCTAGAAAGATGTAGACTATTGTTTAACAAGTCAATATCAAGGTGCTAGGAGTGATCAGAAGGTTTGGAGGGGGCTCCAAGGTCAAATTCCACTAGGTGAAAGGTCTAGTGGCATTGATTGTAAATATTTGAAGGTTTTGTAGCCCTTGAAATTAGATTAAGTTTATGATGTTAGAGTCCTCCAAATGAGCTCAAATTTGGAGGGTTGACACTAGAAACATATCAGATTAATATGGAATTGACAGACTCTGAATCAGATATCAATTGATTGGGTTTCAAAATAATAGAAAAATTATTCAGGAAGGGCTTCAGGAACTTAGTCCTTAGTCAAAGGATTCTGGGTTTTAATTGAGTTACATTCTAGATTGGGCTTAAGGGGGATAGGAATTAGGAAAATCTTAAGATCAAAATTCCCAAGAAACCTAAGGTCCAAGGTTCGCGAAAGGGGTCAAAAGTGGCCTCATACAAAAATGAGGTCAACAGTGCCATGGAAAGGTTACATAAGTTTTCCAAAAAAATATTTATATTTCTAAAATTTTGCACATAAATTCAATTACCTTAGAGTATCCAAAGTAAACCTCATATTGTTTGAATCTTTTATTCATATTTTGAATTAATCATTAGCATATCATCGATGAATATAATAAATAAATGATCAAAATACACCCAGAATACTCAATGCATTAGATCCATGAATGCTGATGGAGCATTAGTCGCACTGAATGACATCACCATAAACTCATACTTCTAATTTATAATGCTAAAAGTTATCTTCATCACATTCTTCACCTTCACTCTTAATTGATAGTCTGACCTCAAATAAATCTTAAAGATTCAACTTCTCCTTTTAACTAATCAAACAAATCATATATCTTGGGTAGTGGATTCTTATTCTTTATAGTCACTATATTTAGCTCCTTCTTCTTCATAAATAGTATAGTAACTCCCCATGGAGATCCACTCTGCCAAATAAAAACTCTATCCAACTTCTCTTGTAACTAAACCTTTAACTCCTAAAATTTCCTAGGTACCATCGTATTGAGTGTCTTCATTATCAGAGTCATACCAATAACCACCTCAATGTAAAACTCCACCTCATTTTCTAGAGGCAACCCATATAACCTTTCAATGAGGATGATAAAGAATTCCTTCACCACTACAACGTCCTCAAAGCCATTAACTGATTTATTTAAATATCTTATATAAGTCAAAAAAACAAGATCCCCTTTCATCAAAGCCTTATCCTCTTGCAATACATATATCAAGGAAAATAAAACACTCCTAGCACCCAGAAAGTGGAACACTTCTCCATTTATACACATGCTCACATTCTTTATACTATAGTCAATCTGAGCTTAATGCCTACTCAACAAATTTATACCCACTATGACATCAAACTCTTTTTGAGGCAAGAATCAATTCTAATTTTAGCTTCATATTCAAAAATTTAATTTTACACCTACATATGTTGTTAGCTACCAAATAATATTTAATTAACAACAAAATAAAGAAACTAGAAGCTAATGGATCTAGAATCAAACTTAAAGCATCCAACACATACTTAGATAAAAAGGAAAACAAAATATGATAAGATAGTGTAGAAATATGTATCATAAATTCACTATGTTTTTTGCCTCCTTTATTTCTTGTTGAGTCAGACTATATACTTTGGCCTACATCGATGTTGTATTAGTGACAATAATAGATTCTCTCAAAAATCCTCTCGTTGACCCACCTGACTATCACCCTCCAATTCTACCTTCACTACGAGTTAATGAGCATTACTAACTACTCTAGACAGGGATGACTACTTCCTCTAACTCTAGTTTCCCTAACTTTAGTTCTAGCTTTTGAACCTCTCTGCGGACGCTATGCCACCTTATGGCTTGACTGGCCATACATGAAGCACACTAACCCATATAGAGAAAATATCAACATATTTTCCTCCTCTAAAATAAACCATTGACTTTAATACTACTCGGATACATATTCTCCTATAGTCCAAGATGTTGTTGATCCTCCCCTCTTGGAATCATGTGCCTCCACTTTGGACTTTTTTCCATTAAATGCACACCTAGAATATTCTCCACCAAATCTCTTCATGCTAGAATCCCACTATTTTTGGTTGGGCATTAGGTTACTCTCCACCAACCTAGCTCTCTCCACAAGATTAAAAAACTCATAGATCGTAAGTCCAAAGTGAATGTACTCCTAAGTTACTCTCCAGCCAGCACCTAATGATCAAAGAAACATTTCATAAGCAATATTAATCTATCGCTCAAACGTCTCTTTGAACTCTGGGTTCGGAGGAAATTTTGGGGTGATTCTAGGGCTTCCTCTTACGTGCTGGTTTGCTGATCTCGTGGCTGTTTCTCTTCAAATTTTACAGTCTTTTATTTCCTCATTTTGAAATATCATTGGTTTTCGGTGCTGGGCGATGACAACCCCTTCATCATCGATCCTGAAATCTTCCTCTCTTTTTCAGGGGAAATTTCAATCCTTTAATGATGTTTTAGCTGGATCTGCATCAAGTTCTTCTAACATGAATATCATGCATTCTTCCTTCAAGGGTTGTCCGGCACTCTTACTTGAAGATTCGTCTGTTGATCAGTTGCCAACCCCCTATGCTTTGACGCTTGTTAGTAAATTTGTATTGAGATGCCCGAACCTTGATGTTATACAAAATGTTTTTTTGAATCTAAAGCTTTTCATATCATTTCACATTAGTTTACTCGATCAAAGACATGTTTCTATCCAAGTTTCTAATGATCTTAATTATAGCCGTATGTTTTCTAGGAGATCTTATTATATTCAAGCGTGTCAAATGTAGTTGCTTAAATGGACTCTGAATTTTGATGTTAGGGAGGAATCCCCTATTGCACCGATTTGGATTTCCTTCCTTAATTTAACACTTCACCTTTTTAATTATCAAATCCTTTTTGGTATGGCTTCTATTTTCTAGAGACTGTTACAAACTGACTAAGCCATTTCCTATGTATCGAGGTCGTCTGGTGCTTGGGTTTTGGTTAAATTAGATGTCTCAAAAAATCATCCTAGTGAGATATGGATTGGTTCAGAAGTCAAGGGGTATTTCCAAATAATAGAGTTTGAAAATTTACCTATATTTTGTTCATTTTGAAAGATGCACGGACATGGCGTGAGTGAATTTTTTCAAAAGCATCCTTGCCTTCGTAAAGAAAAGGATTCATTGAAACAAAAAAATGAGGTGGTTGCTCAGGATGTCTCTAATCCCATTTAGGATAATTTAGAGGACAATGCCTCTAATCCTCAATCTCTTGAGTAGCTGTTAGTGGTTAATGTTGAGGATCCTCTTCCTTTTATTACAAATGATGTTTCATTGAACATGATCAGGGAGTTATTATCCAATCATTTTCTTTTCCTTCTATTAATTGTGAGAAGAATATGATGTATACTTTGCCTAGTATTGAAGTTTAAAATAATGCTATTGTTGAAACTATCCCTTCTTGTACTTTTAATCAAAATATTTATGAGTCTAATGGTATTATGCCTACCTATACTTCTTCTAATCCTTTAAATGAATAGGAACTTGTGGCTATTCAAGTGCCTTGCAAAGAGGGTGAGAGGAATGACATCCCTTTAGCGGAAGGTGAATTTGTTACTATGGAGCATGACTAGCCTATTTCTAAATGCATTGAAGAGCTTGCTATGAGGACTCATGATAATATGGAGGATGATGGTATGTTTATGGAGGATGATGGTATGTTTATGGAGGATGAATTTCCTCAGTAGACTATTCAAAGGGAACACCCAAATAGTCGTAAGACTCTTTCAAATTCTTATTATAATAGTGATGCTTTGATTGATACTGAGGATATGTATATTGCTGCTAAATGTTTTTCCAAGGATGATAATGATTTTAGTTTTAATAAGGTTCATAGCAAAAGAGGAAGGAAGCCTAAACTTATTTCTTTACAACCTCCTAGAAACACTCGCTCGCATACTTCCCATTAAGTGTTTATTTATGTTTAATGCTATTATTTGGAATGTGAGGGGCATTGGTTGTCCTTCTTCTAGAATTTGTGTTAAGAACTTATGTCTTGTGCATAACCTTTCTATTCTTGTGCTGCTTGAACCTCTTATTTCCTCATCTAAATTGTTGAACACCTCTCAATTCTTGGGTTTTAATTATGCTAATGTAGCTAACAAGATTTGGGTTTTCTGAAAATGATCCAATTAAAATTGATGTTATTAGTGATTTTACTCAGATTTTTCATTGTAAAGTTGATGTTCTTAATTTGTATTATTGTGCTTCTTTTGTGTATTATAGTCCTTCTCTTTATAATAGAAAACTGCTTTGGGATCAACTTATTGATTTACATAATATTTATAATTTGTCTTTGCTTGTTGGTGGTGATTTTAATGCTATCACTAATCCTTTTGAAAGGATTGGAGTTTCCACTCTTTCTTATCATTCTATGGTTGACTTACAACTTAATTGATATTGGTTTTATTGGTAATAATTTTACTTCGAATAGGGGTCACTTATGGATAAGGCTGGATCGTGTGCTCTTTAATGACCCTTGGCTTAATTCCCTTAATTCCACCAATCTGTAGCATCTACATAGAACATTTTCTGATCACTCCCCTTTACTTATTAGCCTCAAGTTTAGACATTTTAATGCTTCCTCCCAATTTAGATTCCAAAACATGCGGTTACTTGATGACTCTTTCTTTGATGTTGTTCAGAATAATTGGCAAGCTCTTTTACATTTAGATAATAATATTTTTGGCATGAGGAGACTTTGGTTTAAGCTGAAAAAACTGAAAAAAGTCTTAAATTGGTGGAACCAACATGTTTTTAGGAATGTTTTTTCTAATATCTTGCAAGCCGAGCAACTTGTTAATCTCTTAAGCTGGCTTATCAAGATGACCATTCTGATGCTAATTTCTATCTTTCAAAGAAGTCCAAAGAGGATCTTTTTAATTTCTAAGCTTAGGAAGAGATTTTATGGAAGCAAACAGCTGCTGCTAAACACTTGGTTGTAGGTGATAACAACACTAAATATTTCCAAGCATTGGTTAAGAGGAAAAGGGTTAAAAATAGTGTCAATAGAAACCAAAGTGAGGATGGTTATGTTAGTGATAATTCTATGGAGATTGCTAATTTAGTTGTGCAACATTTTCAAACTCGTTTCAATAAAGTTTTTAATCTGACTCAGATTATAGATCGTTCTTTTATTCCTCCCTTTATTTCCCATAATGAGAATGTTTATCTCTCCAGGCCTCCTTTTGAAGAGGTTATAAAGACTCTATTTGATATGAATAGTAATTCTATGGCTGGGCCTGATGGGTTTACCACTCTTTTCTTTCAAAAATTTTGGCATATTATTGATAACAAAATTTTTATTGTAATTTTGGATTTCTTTGGTGGTAACCCTATACCTATGTTTTTTACTTCTACTTCTACTGTGCTTATCCCTAAAAACAACACTGTTAACACTTGGAATGACTTTAGACCTATCAGTGTTTACACTTTTTTCAATAAGTTGATCTCTAAAATTATTATGAATCATCTTACTTCTATTTTACCTAGAATTATTTTTTCTAATCAGATGGGTCTTGTGAATGGTTGGGCCATCACAGATAACATTTTGTTGGCTCAAGAGCTCTTTCAAGACTTGTATGTTATGGTGAGAGGGGGTAATTTGATTATGAAGCTTGATATAGCAAGGCATACGATAATATTGATTGGAACTTTTTTTACCTTACTTTAGAGTGTTTTGGTTTTGATTATGTCTTTATCAAGCTTATTAAGAATTGTATTGAAGATGTTTATTTTTCTATAATTGTGAATGGTTCTAATAATGGCTTCTTCAAATCTTCTCATGGCTTAAGGCAAGGTGATCCTATTTCCCCTGCGCTCTTTATTATTGCTGTTGAATTTCTTTTTAGGGGTCTTACCTATTTGTTTGATGCTAATCCTAGACTTTATTTTAGAACTCGGGGAGGTTTTCCCATATCTCATTTCTGCTTTACGAATGATTTTATTGTTTTCACTAATGCGGCTATTAATAGAAATAAAAAACTTATGGATTTCTTTTATCATTTTGAGATGGTTAGTGGTTTATATTTTAGCAAAAATAAAATTTGTTTCATCGCTTCTAAGAGAATTTCTAATGATCATATTTTAGCTTTTAAAGATCTAACTAGTTTTACTCATGTTCACTTGCCCATCAAATATCTAGGTGTCCCTTTTTTTAATGGGAGGAGATCCTTTTTTTTTTATGATCTTATTGCCTCTGTCTAAAACAAATTTTTATCATGGGACTCAAATTTCCTTAGCTTTGGTGGTAGAGTTACTCTTATCAAAAGTGTTCTTTGTGCTTTATCGGTTTATAGTTTTCAAACTATTTTTTTCGACTCAAGCTATTTGTAATAGGGTCCACAAGCTTATTAACATGTTCTTTTGGAAAGGCACTTCTTCTAGCTCTAAAATCAATTGGGCTGCTTGGGAGAAGTGTTGTGGTGTTTTTGCT
Organism: Dendrobium catenatum; assembly: GCF_001605985.2. Classification (NCBI taxonomy): domain Eukaryota; kingdom Viridiplantae; phylum Streptophyta; class Magnoliopsida; order Asparagales; family Orchidaceae; genus Dendrobium; species Dendrobium catenatum. The sequence goes on from NW_021319911.1 coordinate 917,290, forward strand.
GAAGGTGGTCTTGGTTGGAAGAATTTTAATGATCTTGCTAAGGATTTTTTATTTTAAACTTTGGTATAATTTGCACACTAAAGCTAGTCTTCGGTCTAATTTTATGATATCTAAGTATTTCATTGGTAAACATCCTACTAATTATTTTTCTAAACAAGGTGACTCTAGAGTTTGGAAAAGACTTTGCATGGTTAAATGGGAAGTGGAGCCCTTTATTTCTTGGGGGCAAAGTGATGGTAATATTTTCTTCTAGCAAGATCGGTGGCTAGGTAAACACCTTATTAACTCTATTTTGAATTCTTCCTCTACTGCTTCGGTTAAGGTCAATTTCTTTTTTAATAATAATTGTTGGGATTATGAAAAACTCTCTAACATGATTCCTGATTGCATTATTCACCGCATTTAAACTTACCTATCAACATTGATTCTAAGGATATAATCTTATGTGATTTTTCCAAAGATGGTGGTTTTTACTTAAAGGATGCTTGGGATTATTTTAGAGCTAAAAGAAATATAGACAATATTTTTAATTATATTTGGCATAAGAGTATTTCTTCAACTGTGTCTGTCTTTGTTTGGAGAATTTTGCATAGATTTTTAGCCACTGATGATAATATCACCAAAAAAAGGTTTTATTATGGTTTGTAAGTGTCAATGTTGTTTCCATTTAATTGGAGAATATGCATCATATTTTTATCTCTGGCCCTGTTGCTATTAGAACTTGTGTCTACTTTGATGATTTGTTTCAGTTAAATTATTTTAATGCCCATCTCTCCCTTAAATCTATGCTTAATGCTTGGTTTATTAATTCAAAAGGTCACATCCATAATGTTATTCCTTCTCTCATTCTTTGGTTTCTCTAGTTGGAAAGGAATAACTATCTTTTTAATGATGTGCGATAAATTATTTTATTGTGATGCAAAGGGTTAAGGATAATGTTTTCTATCTTGTGTATGTTAAGCTATTTTCTTATAATAATTTAAAAAATTATCATTTTGTTGGCAATGTTTTAGGTCTCAGTTTGGAGGGTGCTCCGACTGTCTCTCATGCTAATATTATCTATTGGACCAAACCTCCCAGTAATTTCTTTAAATTTAATATGGATGGTGCTGGTTGTGATTCTTCTATGGGCTGTGGTGGTACTATCAGGGATAGAAATGGCTGCCTTATTTTAGGTTTTTTTTTTGTCTTGTTCATTTTTGCAATTACTCTACTATTGTCACCTTGGCCATTCTTTATGGTATTCAATTATGTGTTTCCCTTAACTTAAATAATTTACTTATTGAACTGAACTCATTATGATTTCTGGTTGGGGTTATTTTTTTTTCTCTTATTCTATTTTTGCTTATTAGTTTCACCTGGTGGTGGGTTATGGTGGTATGCATCATATAGCTTGGCCTGTTTGGAGGGCAGTTTGGTCTGATGGTCTTCTGAGTTGGTTTTTCTTCCCTCTTGGGGACTTCCAGTTCTACTCTTTGCTGTTTGAGATTAGTTGCTGCCATTATTTTGTGTTTATTAGGTTAGTTAAAAAGTTGTGGGGTTGTTCTATCTTTGATTGTTACTATTGGTTATTTTTTGGGTCTGTTTTGGCCCTGATGAACTTGTTCCTTCCTTTGGTAATTTTAGTTGGTAACTCTGATTCTAGTTAGGGTTTTGTGGTGGGTTTTGGTTGTTTCTTTTTATTGCTAGTTCCAGCTTTAGTTACCAGGGTTTCCTTGCATTTCTGGATGCATCTCTAGTTGCTTATGCTGTTATGTGTTTTTCCAATTTTGGTTACTAGGGGCGTCTTCTTTGGAATCTGAATTATAGTGGGGTTATTGTGTTATTTTGGATTGGTTGCCTGGTTGGCTGCTTTCTGCTAATTGCCTCTTTAGGTTGATTGGTTTGTTTAGTTTCTTACTGTCTAGACCATATGTTGACTCGTATGGCATTTGGACTTGTTACTTTGCTAAGCTTTTCTGGGTGTTGTATTTATTTTTATGTTTGCAACTCTCAATTTTTTTAAGTATCGTTATTATCTGGATGGATTTAGACTTGAGCTATGATTGCACTGTTATTGTTGCTGAGAGTTTTTCCCATTGGTGCTCTCCTTCGTTCAGGATGCTGATCTGGATTGCGGGCGGGGTTTTGTAGTCATTTGGATGGGGTTCTGGGCTGGTTTGCCTATGGTCTTTATTTACCTGGGATTTTGACTTAGCTTTTGGCTTGGCTTTTGTATCATGTCAGCTGTTGGAATGCCTTTGGGCTATTTTTTGTGAATTTCTGGAAGATTTGTGCTTTATTGTGGGTGGCCTTATGCTTTTCTGTTCTGTTTTGGGGTCCTTGTGTAACCGGGAGGGCTGGGTGTGTTATCTTGTTGCTGGTGTTATCCCCTACTGCTTCAAATTTTTAGAGGGCTTGATGTTGTTTGCACTTGAGGGTTAGATTGAGTGGCTTGTGGATTACCTTTATGAGACTTCTTATATTAATTTTATCCTGAGCTCTATCAATCTTTATCCCTTATTTTGCTTTCAGTGGTGCCTGCATTTATATTAATTCTATTTCAGTGATTTTAATCTTTTTTTTTCTCTTCTTTAGATTAAAGCTTTACAATTTTTATTTGGTTAATTATAAAATCATCTGCTATACCCTTTTGCTCTGCAGCCCATTTGTTTTGCAAGTGAAGATGAGTCAGGTCATCATCAATTTTTTTTGCAGAAAGATCGAGCTTCCTTACTTTTACTATATCTTTCTTTTTTGGATGCTTCTCAGTAGCATCAATAGTATGTTACTACGTATTATTGTATTTTTGATTAGTGGAGATTATCGGCTCATAGGTTTTTCTTTATTTTGTTTTGTAGCTCGTTGGAGCATTAGTGAGTTGATCATCTCCCTTAAGGACTTTATAATCACTTTCTTATATTATTGCGTAGGCCCCTCCATGGGTTTTAACAAAAAAAAAAAACTCATAGATGTTGAATGGGAGTAGAGGGTGCCCAAACTGTCTCTTAATTCTCATAAAAAGTAATAACACTTATCCTCTGAGGTACTGACCAACCAGGGAGCATGTCTGGCAAGAGCTGTAAATTGTATCTCATGATGCATCACTGTCTTACTTCCTACATCACCTTAGAAAGGACTCATGCATTTGATTCCTAGCAAATGGTGGTAAGAACCAACGTCTAAAACTTTATAAAAAATCCTCCCAAGAAATTTTTTCATTTGCACTTCGCTTCTCCATCTAGTAGGAACACAACTAGTATGACCTTCCTACCCTCAAGACACTACATACCATCAGAAGAATTTTCTATTATCTTAAATGAATCCTCAGCTGCCTAAGGCCCAACAACACCTTAGAGATTTGATGGTTTCAATCTCAAAATAATCATAGATTCTTATCAACCTCTTATGTTATAATTTAGGATCCCGATTTTGTGATTTTGATGATAAAAAATATTACTAATTGAATATCTATTTCTCTTAAAGTTTATAATGTATATCTATTTTTTATGTTTATCAATATTTCAATTACGTCATACACCAAGCAAGAAGTTTCAGGGCTTAATGTTGGGCAAAATAGGACAACATTTTGCTAGTCTCTGTATTTTTATTTTCATGATTTTTTTATTTCTTGAGTCTAAGCAATATAAGGGTATATGCTTATTTGGCAATCGTGCACACACACCCTAGGGAGTGAGGAAATAAGTTTAAAATTTTTTGAAATAATCATACTATAAAATCAAGATCATATTATACAACCAATTATTCATAAATTTAGTCTAAATAATTAATTATATTATTAATGTTTTTAAACAAATCATAATGTACGAACATGATCATAGTGTATGATTTGTTTAATATAAAAACCCTAGCTGCCAATCAAATTGTAAGCAAGTATTATTTATTTTTTATTTTATACTATTTATACTGCATGAATCCCTTCATATTATATGATATTTTAAAACTTACTTAAATTAATCTCCATGATTAGTAAACCAAATTAAGGTTTAATTAATATTGTAGATTGTACAATACAATACAAAACATACAATATGATAAATAGAGATGAAATCCAATCATCCTGAAGATTATCCTAGGCAAAATTCTAGTTTTTAAACTAATCATACAGTACAATGTCAGTAATACTTGATGACTGGCAAAAATTATTTTGATCATCAAGGAGATTAGTATGTATTATCTTAAGACAATTCAACTAATCATACCATATAATCTACAAATCCTAATGTACGATCAGTATACTAAACTTGATCAGTTCATCTTAAAACTATTCCAACATACTAAATGAACTCTAGTTTTGAAACTAATTATGCTATACAATCATTGATTGTACTATATGAACTGAGTTGAAAGAATTGAATTTTTTGTGTTTTTGGAAGTCTTGTATAAAAAATTGTCTATTAGTCTTTTGAAATGTTATTTTTTATATTGAAGGGATTTTGAGAGAGAGATTTGAGAGCTCTTAGAGCATTGGAGAAAGAGAAGGTAAATTTATGAGAGAGGGAGAAGTAGTGTGAAGGGATCCCATATGTTTTCTCTAAGCAGACTTGCACCTTGATTCCTCCAATAGCTTTGTTGGTCTCTTAGAGTCGCTCTAGGATAAATGATTCAAGGTTGAACACCTAGGTTCTCTTCTTTCACCAGGTGGGTGAAAAAGGATTCCAAGTTCACTAACTTCACCAGGAGGGTGAAAAGCTTCAAGGTACTCTACCAACACCAGAATGTTCAAAAAGCTTTCATTACTCTACTACACTAGTTTGGTGAAAGAGACAGAGTAAGGGCTTCTCTACCTTATTGTTGGGGCTAAAGGTGATACACTAAAAATTTTAGTGCAATACCTAAAGAAGAGGACTCTGGGGAGTGTACATAGATCAACTTTTGGTCGAACCACTATAAATTCTGGGTGCTCGTTTTCTTTGTTCCACACTTTATTTTTCCTTCTTCTTAATTTCTTGAATGTTTATTATTCCTACATAACTATGTTTTGATTACTAAGCTTTTGTTGTTATGATTACTATTATTATGAAAATCAAATGAGCAAAAAAATACATTATTTTTATTAAGTTTTTTCGCAAGTTTGTATTTAGTTTTAAAAACTCAAAAAAGGGCTTCTTTAAGAATAATTTTTAAATAACCGATTCTCCCTCCTCTTGGTATGCTTACAGCGATTCCCGAAGGTTTAATCACCTCTCTTGAACTTTCAATTGGTATCAAAATTTGTCTCAGAATTAATGATTTAAATATTCTTGAGAAAATATCAAGTGGCACATTTTAAAAAAGGTAATATTGTGAAGGGTTATTTTATAACTCATCCACCATTATTTGATAATATACCATTTGGCTTTTAGAAAATCTGCATGTGGCATATGATTCAGGAAGGTTATTTTTCTCTGTTTAGAACTTTGAATGCAAGAAAGTTGAAACAAAATTTAATTAAAGGAGTAATGAGGAAAGAGATCTGGAATAAATTAATGCAAAATATTTAAACTATTTTTCTATTTACTCAAATCCAAAGATTATATGAGGGTCTTTACCTGTATTACTGGCAAAAAGATCTAGCATAGGTTATGCATCACTTACGAGGGTAATAATGAAGTTAAATAGTCTTGGTTAAATATTTTGTTACATGATTACAAACTCTTTCATATGAAATATAATGAGATTACATTAGGTTTATCCAGATAGTGACATCCCTGCATGCCCTAGGTATAAAACTATCAAACTCTAAGAAGGTCAAAAAAATTTTAAATTATCTACCTGATAACTTTGATGCTAAAGTTACCCTATATGTGAATATATATATCTGAATGTCTATTTTATTGACAATTTACTTGGCTCACTCATTGCCTATGAGAAAAGTGTGAGTCAAAGACTTTTGGATATACGTGATAAGGGGAAAGAGAAGGCAGTGGCTTTAAAGGCCAATAATTTAAAGGGTGACATCTCTGCAGCTGAAGAAGATGATGATATAATGTTGATGACCTAGGTATTCAAGAGCTTTCTGAAGAGAAAATAAAGATATCATCAAAACTAGCTAAAGATAAATCAAGTAAAACTCTTAAGGTTTTCTTTGACATTATTTATCTTTAATACAAGAAACAAGGACATTTAAAATCTGATTGCACCAACTTAAAAGCTTACCCTAACAAATAAGAAGGGTGAAGAAAAGTCAAACTTCTAAAAAGGAAAGAAAAGAATGCATAAGTTTTTTTGGGCAGACTCTACCTAGATTCATAAAATCATGAAGCAGAGGAGGATATAACTAATTTGTACGATATGGCAAATGATAGTCTTGATCACTTTGATCAAGATGAGGTATGTGAACTCTCATATGATGATTTATTTGTTATCTCTAAAAAATGCATAAATCATATTGAAAACTAAAGAAACTCCATGCTAGTTTGTACTTAAAATTTTTTGAACAACAAAAAGATGTTGATATCTTGAGAATTGAACATTCTTCATTAGATAAAGAACATCCTTATTTACTAAAAAATTTTAATTCATTGAATAAAAGTCATATTGAATTATTAAAGTCATATAGCTCCTTGAAATATGAGTATATTGATTTAGAGAAATTACATTTAAGGAGTTAGAGACACTTGCATCATAATTAGATTGTAAAGAGCATGAATTACTAGTTTAATTAGGTGTTAAAAGAAGTGCAGATGAATATCTACTAATGAAAATTTATGCACTACAATAAAATACTCATGTGCAAATTCATATACAACCACATCATGCATTTTATATCCTTAGGAAGAGGCACAACACCCCACAAATATTAGAAGAATCATTCCTCGGAATTAGGTGCTATTCTTGTGGCATGTTAGGACACATAGTTTGTACTTGCACTATACATCATATAACAAACCTTGTGTGGAGGACTAAACCAAATGTATCATAGCATTTCATACAAGTCATTCATCCACTAAACGATAAGGAGGAACACAAACTCACTTGGGTTCCCAATTCTAACCCTTGAATGACTTTATAAAGGTGCTCTCATAAAAGACCTAGTAAGAGCATAGGGTACCAGGACATCAGATGCTTAAGGTACATAAATAGAGACTTAAAGAAATTCATCATGGTAGAGGTTAGGGTAGGTGGCAAGGTAACACTAGGAGATAACAAAGCTAGGAAAGTGGATGGTTCTTATATGATTGGAAACTTTGAAATTTTTATCTCTAAAAATATTTTGCTAGTAGATGATCTGAAACATAACTTGCTTAATATTAGTCAATTATGCTATAAAAGTTTTGATATTAAATTTCTATCAACGAAGTGTTTGGTTAGCTTAAATGGAAAATCATTTTAGAAGGTAAAAGAATTAATAATATTTACATGCTTTTGTTTAAATTTTTTTGTTGATGAATCATGATTAAGACATATACAATTAGGTCATGCAAGCATGACAATCTTTAGAAAGATCACCCAAAAAGACCTAGTTAGAGGAATACCCAAGCTAGATCTATCTAAGGATCACCTTTGTGATGCCTGACAACTAAGAAAGTAATTCAAATCATAATTGAATTCCATTAAGGACTTCATCACCTCTACGACATTAGAAAATCTACACATGAACTTATTTGGGCCCATTAGTATAACCATCTTAGGTGGTAAGACTGTTGAGTATGCGATTGTTAATGATTACACTATATTCATATGGGTTAGGTGCTTATCTCATAAGAGTGAATTATTCGAGAAGTTTAGAATGTTCTCCACTTGAATTCAAAGAAAATTAGGATGGAAATTCCAACTATCCATAATAATCATGGTGTAGAATTTGAGTATGATAGGTTTGAATCATATCATAAGGAGTAAATAATAGAATATAATTTTTTCACCCCTAGGATCGCTCGGCAGAATGGGATAGCTGAAAGAAAGAATATAATTTTAATAAAAGTTGTTAAGGCTATATTAATTAAATAGTTTCTTCTTAGGTATTTTTAGGTAGAAGTAGTGAATACTGCTTGTAATGTTTTGAATTAGGTTAATATTAGATCCAAGCTTAGTATAAAACCCTATGAGCTATTTATGGGTAGGACACCAAATCTTTCTCATTTGTATGTCTTTGGATGTAGAAATCAATGGTAAATCTCTCAAAGGAAAATTAGATCCAAAATCTGATGGAGTTTTCTTAGGTTATTCTTCTGTAGGTAAAGTCTATATGATCTTTAATAGAAGGACCTTATTGGTAGATGAGTCTACCAATGTTGTTATTGACAAATAAGCTATAATTGTTGAGCCTAGGTTAGAAGAAAAAGAAGAAATATAGTTTACCTAAGGAGTAGAATTCATTGACCTAGGAAATATAGAAGAATCTTAGGAGCTAATGCCTAGAGAATGTGGTTATTCATCCATTCATCATAGAGAACGTATCTTAGGATATCCATTTATAGGAGTTAAGACTAGATGAGAACTTAGGAAGGAGGTTAGTCATTTTGAATTTTTCTCTAAATCAAGCCCTATATGATGAATTCTAGATCCTTGCTATGCAAGAAGATTTAAACCAATTTATTAGAATGATATATAGAAGTTAGTTAGCAGACCTAAGGATGAGAGTGTTGTAGGAACTATGTGGATGTTCAATAATAAGATAAATGGCTCTAGAGTAGTGATTATGAATAAGGATAGTTTAGTAGCTAAGGTTACAATCAGATTGAAGGTAATAATTTTGAGGAGACTTTTGCTCTTATAGTTAGGTTAGAAACTACTAGACTTATATTAATATTTGCATATTTTAGAGGCTTCAAACTATATCAAATGAATGTTAAAAGTGCTTTCCTAAATAGGGTTATTAAGGAAGATGTATATACAGAATAACCCCCTAGATTTGAAAATTCAACCTTTTCTAATAATATTTATAAATTGAGAAAGGTACCATAATGATTGAAACAAGTACCTAGACCTTGGTATGAGAGACTTTGCACATTTCTCCTAGATAGATCTCTTGTTAAGGGTAGCATAGATACAACCTTAGTCTTAATGAAAATAAGAGATGATTTACTTATTATTCAAATTTATGTGGATGATATATTATTTAGATCTACAAATGAAAATTTAGGTGATGAATTTTCTAAATTATGAGTAAAAAAATTTGAGATGAGTATGATGAGAGAGCTTACATACTTTCTTGGATTTAACATTAAGTAAAGAGATGATGGAACATTCCTTAGTTAAAGAAAATATATAAAAGAGATCCTAAAGAAGTATGAGATGGAAGGTTATAAGGCAATAAATATACCCTTGACCTCTACCATTCAATTAGACAAGAATCCAATTAGAAAATTAATAGATCTGAAGATGCATAGGGGGATTATATGATCACTTATGTATTTGACTACTAGTAGACCTGATATAATATTTAGTTTATGTATATGTGCAAGATTCCAAGTTGATCCAAAGGAATCCCATATGACTGCAATTAAGAGAATTCTTAGATATCTTTTAGGCACCCAAAACTTAGGTTTATAATAATCTAGACATAGCTCTTCCTTTAAAATCATAAGATATTCAGACTCAAACTTTATAGGTTGTAAAATGATAAAAATTATCGTATGAACCTACCAATTAATAGGATAATAATAAATTTTGTGGTCTTGTAGAAGCAAAACTTTGTAGCTTTATCCATCGGTAAGGCATAATATATATTTGTAGGAAGCTATGTTGCTCAAGTTTTTTGATTAAAGTAATAGATCATAAATCTTTGACTATTTGTATGCGCCATTCCTATCATATGTGACAATATTAGTGCAATTTACATTTCTTAAAACCCAATTCAACACTCCTATACTAAGTATATAGACATTATGCATCATTTCATTAGAGATTATGTATCCAAGAGATATATAAAACTCCATCATGTAGCCATTAAAAATCAATTGGCAAAAATTTCACCAAACCGTTAAAGTATGATACCTTTAACACATTAAGGACTAGACTAGGCATCATTGATATTCATGCTTGATTCAGGGCAGAGATAAATTAACAACATGTGCAATAATTTATTTTTATTAAGTTTTTTAATTTATTTTTATTATTGCTCTTTTATTTTGTGTGTTTGATAATTCTAGTTAGTAACTGTTCTCTAATCTCACACAGGAAGCTATTTAAAAAAAATAAATTAGAATGAAAATTAAAAATTGCTCACATCTTACTATACAAACCTCATTCGTACTGTACAATATTCATTTGTACTATACGACCTTCACATGTCTGCACATTCTCTCCTCTCATGAAATTAATGACCTGAATCTAACCAATAATTGGTGATCAAACTGTACAGCCACCACTTTTTACATGATGATCCATGTGTCGACAACCATTGGAAAAATTCAAATCGAGCAATATGATAATAATTTCACTATCATACTATATAAAAACTTATTCATATAGGACAATCCATTAGTCAAAAATTCATCGGACGACTCCTTGAGATGATCTCTATTTTAAAGATCATCCAAGGACGATCCTTATTGTACTATATGAAGTTGATTGTAATGTACGATCTATTTAATCTAAAACCCTAGCCACCAATAAGTTTTAAGTAAGAATTTTTACTTTTTGACTTTATCCTGTTCGTACTGTATGAATTCCTTTGTACTATATGATATTTAAAAACTTATTTAAATTTATCATCATGGTTATTCAATAAAAGTAGGATTTAATTAATATGGAAAATCATACCATATGATTTGAATCAGATAATATCATAGGAAGAAATGAAATTATATCATCCTGAAGATTATCCTAGATAAAACCTTAGCTTTTGAACTAATTGAATAGTACAATGTCAATAATACTAGATGAATGGAAAAGATGATTTTAATCATCCAGGAAGCTGTCATGTATGATCTTAAGATAATTAAACTAATCATATCGTATGATCTATATATCATATTATACAATCAATATAAAAAACTTGAATAATTCATCCTATAACTATTACCATCATATTGAACAAACTCTAGTTTTTAAACTAATTATATTATTTGATCATCGATTGTACTGTATGAACAGATTCTGGAGAATTAAATTTTTAGGGTTTTTTAATCCTTGTATAAAAACTTTTATATTAGTCTTTTGAAATGTTCTTTTAGCTATTTAAGAGATTTTGAGAGAGAAAGAGCTTTAAGGGGTTTTAGAGCATTGAAGAAGAAGAAGGTGAACTTGTGAGCGAGGGAGAAGTACTATGAGGAGATTCCACATGACTGCCTTAAGAAGGCTCCCACCTTGATTCCTCAGTGGCTTTGTTGGTCTCTTGGGGTTACTCTAGGGAAAAAGGCTTCAATTATGAATACCTAGGTTCTCTACCTTCACTAAGAGGATAAAAAAGGATTGCAGGTTCACTGCCTTCACCAGGAGAGTGAAAAAGCTTCAAGGTACTCTGCCTTGCACTAGAAGGGTGAAACTGTTTCGGTACTCAATCGCATTGAGTTAGTGGATAAAACTCTTTAAGGGTTTATCTACATTTATTATTGGGGTAAAGGAGAGACACTGAAAGTTTTAGTGCAATATCCAGATAGGAGGACTCTGAGGAGTGAACGTAGGTCAATTTTTTACTTAACCATTATAAAATATAGTCTGCTCGTTATAATTTTAATTTCATTATGTATTTTTTTATATCTTAATTTCTTTCATGTTTATTATTCCTATAAATCTATTTTTTGATTATCAAGCTTTGGTTGTTTTGTTTATTGTTGTTATGGAAATCAACATAATATAAAATTATATTAATTTTATTAAGTTCTTCTACTTGCATTTGTTGTTGAAAATCTGGGCCCAAGTACTATAATTTTGAAGATAACAAACATTATTATTTCCTTATCAATATTATTTTTGCATATTTATTTTGTTGTCCTTCTTGCTAACTTTTCAGGTCCATAAGTCCACATATAATGTAATTCTGCTCAAAATCAGGTAGACTAGAGTTGAGTTTATATGTAATTTAAATTTATATATACTTTTGCCTTTCTTTAGTTAAATCATGTATATGGTAGACACTAAGCTTAGTAACCTTGCATAGACACATTCAAGGGAGTGAGTTGGTGAGTTAGAGAAATTTTTGGTTTTTGAACTAATTGTATAGTATGATGTATATCATACTAGCTAATTAGTTAAAATAAAAAACCCTAATTAGGGCATCATGTTAATTGTGATTGATTAATTAATCATACTAGATGATTCATATTGCACATGATGATCAGTTATGACTATGAAAATAGCTGCCAATTATAATTCAGGCAATATTTTTATATCCAATTTTTTTTATAATAGTACAACATGATATACATCATACTAGATGATTTATGATAATCATGCCTAAATTGATTATATGATTAGGGGACTAATTAAGTTAGAATTGCTCGATAAGATCATATAAGATGATACTTGATCGTCTGAATGATCCAAGATGAAAAATAATTATTTTTCTTCTAATCATACAGGTAGATCATATAGGACGATGCCAGAAATATATAGGATGATTTTTATATTGTCACCTATCATCATCTATCATAGTGGATGATCAGTATAGTATCTTGAATTAATCATATAGGATGTTCACAGAATCATATTGGATGATCAGTATAAATGCTCAAATTAATCGTACATGATAATGATATTCATAATATCTACAAGGGATGTTTTATACTAATTGTATAGAATGATCTCATGATCATACTAGATGATCTTTAATGGTAAATTATAAATTATGGCTTTTTTTTTAGGCTCTCTATTTAAACTCTCATATTATCTTGAGAATATATATTTGGTTGTTTAGACTTTAAGAGAGAGAACTTTGAGGGAGAAAAGAATGAGAGCTTTGTGAAAGAAGAGAGGGAGATTTTATGAGGGGATTCATAAGGTTGCTCTAAGCAAGAATCTTACCAAATATCTACAAGTGTCTGCCTGGATTCTCTATGGCTCCAAAAAGTTCTTCAGCAAAGATCATGGTTCTCTAACCATCTCCTGGAGAATAAAAATAGAGTTGTGGTTCTCTTACCATCACCTAGATGGTGAAAATAGATTTTAGGTTCTCTACCTACTCCAAGAGAGATTAAAAGGATTTAGGTCTTTGCCTACTCTAGGAGAGAGTAAAAAGATTTAGGTTCTTTGCCTTCATGAGCAGGGTGAAAAAGATTCAAGGTACTCTGCCTCACTTGGTCAGTGGAAGAAATTTTTGTAAGGGCTTCTCAGCCTAACTATGGGGGAAAAAGGAGAGTCACAATATTGGAGGAGGTCTCTAGAGTGGACGTAAGCCAGTTTTAACCAAACCACTATAAAATCAAATGTGTTCATTTTTTTTCTTTTTCCCATTTTAATTTCCACACTTGTTTGTGGTTTTAGTGTGGTTGGTTAGAAACTACTAGACTTATATTAGTATTTGCATATTTTAGAGGCTTCAAACTATATCAAATGAATGCTAAAAGTGCTTTCCTAAATAGGGTTATTAAGGAAGATGTATATACAGAATAACCCCCTAGATTTGAAAATTCAACCTTTCCTAATCATATTTATAAATTGAAAAAGGTTGATTGAAACAAGTACTTAGACCTTGGTATGAGAGACTTTTCACATTTCTCATAGATAGATCTCTTATTAAGGGTAGCATAGATACAACCTTAGTCCTAATGAAAATAAGAGACGATTTACTTATTATTCAAATTTATGTGGATGATATATTATTTATATCTACAAATGAAAATTTAGGTGATGAATTTTCTAAAATTATGAGTAAAAAAATTTGAGATGAGTATGATGGGAGAGCTTACATACTTTCTTGGATTTAACATTAAGTAAAGAGATGATGGAACATTCCATAGTTAAAGCAAATATATAAAAGAGATCCTAAAGATGTATGAGATGGAAGGTTATAAGGCAATAAACACACCCTTGACCTATACCATTCAATTAGACAAGAATCCAATTAGAAAATTAATTGATCTGAAGATGCATAGGGGGATTATAGGATCACTTATGCATTTGACTACTAGTAGACCTGATATAATATTTAGTGTATGTATATGTGCAAGATTCCAAGTTGATCCCAAGGAATCCGATATGACTGCAATTAAGAGAATTCTTATATATCTTTTAGGCACCCAAAACTTAGGTTTATAATAATCTAGACATAACTCTTCCTTTAAAATCATAACATATTCAGACTCAAACTTTATAGATTGTAAAATGATAAAAAATTATCGTATGAACCTACCAATTAATAGGATAATCATAAATTTTGTGGTCTTGTAGAAGCAAAACTCTGTAGCTTTATCCATCGGTAAGGCATAATATATATTTGTAGGAAGCTATGTTGCTCAAGTTTTTTTACTAAAGTAATGGATCATAAATCTTTGACTATTTGTATGCGCCATTCCTATCATATGTGACAGTATTAGTGCAATTTACATTTCTTAAAGCCCAATTCAACACTCCCATACTAAGTATGTAGACATTATGCATCATTTCATTAGAGATTATGTAGCCAATAGAGATATAAAACTCCATCATGTAGCCATTAAAAATCAATTGGCAAACATTTCACCAAACTGTTAAAGTATGATACCTTTAACACATTAAGGACTAGACTAGGCATCATTGATATTCATGCTTGATTCAGGGCAGAGATAAATTAACAACATGTGCAATAATTTATTTTTATTAAGTTTTTTAATTTATTTTTATTATTGCTCTTTTATTTTGTGTGTTTGATAATTCTAGTTAGTAATTGTTCTCTAATCTCACACACGAAGCTATTAAAAATAAATAAATTAAAATGAAAATAAAAAATTGCTCACATCTTACTATACAAACCTCATTGGTACTATACAATCTTCATTTGTACTATACGATCTTCACATGTCTGCACATTCCTTCCTCTCATGAAATTAATGACCTGAATCTAACCAATAATTGGTGATCGAACTGTACAACCACTACTTTTTACCTGATGATCCATGTGTCGACAACCATTGGAAAAATTCAAATCGAGCAATATGATAATAATTGCACTATCATACTATATAAAAACTTATTCATATAGGACAATCCATTAGTCAAAAATTAATTGGATGACTCCTTGAGATGATATCTTTTTTAAAGATCATCCAAGGACGATCCTTATTATACTATATGAAGTTGATTGTAATGTACGATATATTTAATTTAAAACCCTAGCCACCAATCAGTTTTAAGTAAGAATTTTTACTTTTTGACTTTATCCTATTCGTACTGTATGAATCCCTTTGTACTATATGATATTTAAAAACTTATTTAAATTAATCATCATGGTTATTCAATAAAATTAGGGTTTAATTAATATGGCAAATCATACCATATGATTTGAATCAGATAATATGATAGGAAGAAATGAAATTCTATCATCCTAAAGATTATCCTAGATAAAACCTTAGCATTTGACCTAATTGAATAGTACAATGTCAATAATACTAGATGAATGGAAAAGATGGTTTTAATCATCCAGGAGGCTGTCATGTTTGATCTTAAGATAATTAAACTAATCATATCGTATGATCTATATATCATATTATACAATCAATATAAAAAACTAGAATAATTCATCCTATAATTATTACATCATATTGAGCAAACTCTAGTTTTTAAACTAATTATACTATTTGATCATTGCTTGTACTGTATGAACAGATTCTGGAGAATTAAATTTTTAATCCTTGTATAAAAACTTTATATTAGTCTTTTGAAATGTTCTTTTAGCTATTTAAGCAATTTTGAGAGAGAAAGAGATTTAAGGGGTTTTAGAGCATTGAAGAAGGAGAAGGTGAACTTATGAGAGAGGGAGAAGTACTATGAGGAGATTCCACATGAATGCCTTAAGAAGGCTCCCACCTTGATTCCTCAGTGGATTTGTTGGTATCTTGGGGTTACTCTAGGAAGAAAGGCTTCAAGTATGAAGTCCTAGGTTCTCTACCTTCACTAAGAGGATAAAAAAGGATGGCAGGTTCACTGCCTTCACCAGGAGAGTGAAAAAGCTTCAAGGTACTCTGCCTTGCACTAGAATGGTGAAAATGTTTCGGTACTCATTCGCATTGAGTTAGTGGAAAAGACTCTTTAAGGGTTTATCTACCTTTATTATTGGGGCTAAAGGAGAGACACTAAAAGTTTTAGTGCAATATCCAGATAGGAGGACTCCGAGGAGTGAACGTAGGTCAATTTTTGACTTAACAATTATAAAATCTAGTCTGCTCATTATACTTTTAATTTCATTATGTATTTTTTTATATCTTAACTTCTTTCATGTTTATTATTCCTATAAATCTATTTTTTTATTATCAAGCTTTGGTTGTTTTGTTTATTATTGTTATGAAAATCAACATAATAAAAAATTATATTAATTTTATTAAGTTCTTCTGCTTGCATTTGTTGTTGAAAATCTGGGCCCAAGTACTAGAATTTTGAAGATAACAAATATTATTATTTCCTTATCAATATTATTATTGAATATCTATTTTGTTGTCCTTCTCGCTAACGTTTCAGGTCCATAAGTCCACATATAATGTAAATCTGGTAAAAATCAGGTAGACTAGAGTTGAGTTTATATGTAATTTAAATTTATATATATTTTTGCCTTTCTTCAGTTAAATCATGTATATGGTAGACACTAAACTTGGTAACCTTGCACAGACACATTCAAAGGAGTGAGTTGGTGAGTTAGAGAAATTTTTTGTTTTTGAACTAATTGTATAGTATGATGTATATCATACTACCTAATGAGTTAAAATAAAAAAATCCTAATTAGAGCATCATGTTAATTGTGATAGATTAATTAATCAAACTAGATGATTCATATTGCACATGATGATCAGTTAAGATTATGAAAATAGCTGCCAATTATAATTCAGGCAATATTTTTATATTCATTTTTTTTATAATAGTACAACACGATATACATTATACTAGATGATTTATGATAATCATGCCTAAATTGATTATATGATTAGGGGACTAATTATGTTAGAATTACTCGATAAGATCATATAAGATGATACTTGATCGTCCTGCATGATCCAAGATGAAAAATAATTATTTTTCTTCTAATCATACAGGTAGATCATATAGGACGATGCGAGAAATATATAGGATGATTTTTATATTGTCACCTATCATCATCTATCATACTGGATGATCCGTATAGTATCTTTAATTAATCATATAAGATGTTCACAGAATCATATTGGATGATCAGTATAAATACTCAAATTGATCGTACATGATAATGATATTCATAATGTTTGCAAGGGATGTTTTATACTAATTGTATAGGATGATCTCATGATCATACTGGATGATCTTTAATGGTAAATTATAAATTATGGCTTTTTTTAGGCTTTCTATTTAAACTCTCATATTATCTTGAGAATATATATTTGGTTGTTTAGACTTTAAGAGAGAGAACTTTGAGGGAGAGAAGAATGAGAGCTTTGTGAAAGAAGAGAGGGAGATTTTATGAGGGGATTCATAAGGTTGCTCTAAGAAAGAATCTTACCAAATATCTACAAGTGTCTACCTAGATTCTCTATGGCTCCAAAAAAGTTCTTCAGTAAAGATCATAGTTCTCTAACCATCTCCTGGAGGATAAAAATAGAGTTGTGGTTCTCACACCATCACCTAGATGGTGAAAATAGAGTCCAGGTTCTCTACCTACTCCAAGAGAGAGTAAAAGGATTTAGGTTCTTTGCCTAATCTAGGAGAGAGTAAAAAGATTTAGGTTCTTTGCCTTCATGAAGAGGGTGAAAAAGATTCAAGGTACTCTTCCTCACTGGGTCAATGGAAGAGACTTTTGTAAGGGCTTCTCAGCCTAACCATGGGGGAAAAAGGAGAGACATAATATTGGAGGAGGCCTCTAGAGTGGACGTAAGCCAATTTTAACCAAACCACTATAAAATCAAATGTGTTCATTTTTTTTCTTTTTCCCATTTTAATTTCCACACTTGTTTGTGGTTTTAGTGTGGTTGAAAATTTTTATTATTGTGAACTTAGGTTTCAATTGGGGTGGCTTTCTTGCTGCTTCTTAAAATAGTATTTTAATACAAAAATTTTAATTTTTATAATAATTTTATTTTAAGAAGCAGGAAGAAAGCCGTCCCAAACAAGGCCTTAATCTGCTTCCGCATTATGGGATAATCTTATTTGTTTTAAAATATCTAAAAAGATAAAAAGACTTTTTCTTTTTTCTTTAAGTAATTTTAAAGTAACCATTTTACCCCCTCTTGGTTAGCCTCGGGCTTGCTCTTAAAGGTTTAACAACCTTCATGAACTTTCAAGTGGTATCAGAGTAGGATTTAAAAGATTAAGTTTTAAATAACTTTTGAAAATGATCAATTGCTAATTTTGGAAATTATAATACCACAGAGTATATTCAATCACACGACCTTCATTATTTGATAATATTCCTTTTGACTTTTGAAAAATTTGCATGTATACCTTTGGGCTAATTTCATATTTTTGAAATATTGTGTTGGCAAGCACCCTACTAATTGTTTCATTAAGCAAGGTGATTCTAGAGTCTGGCAAAGGCTTTGTAAGGTTAAATGGGATGTTGAGCCCTTCATTACTTGGGGCCTTAGTGAAGGTAATATTTTTTTTTTGGCAAGATCGATGGTTAGATAATCAGTCTATTGATTTGATTTTGAATTCTTCCTCTATTACTTCTATTAAGGTTAATTCTTTTTTTAAAGGCAATTGCTTGGACTATGAGAAACTTTCCACTATTGTTCCTGATTACATTATTCATAAAATTTTGAACTTACCTATTAATCCTCCTAGTAAGGATACTATCTTATGTGATGTCTCCGAAGATGGTGTTATTCACTTAAAAAGTGCTTGGCATTTTTTTAGATCTAAGAGAAATATTAATAATAATTTTTCCTTGATCTGGAATCAAAGCATTCCTACTACTATGGCCATCTTTGTTTGGAGAATTTTATATAAATTTATTCCAATGTATGATAATCTTACCAAAAAGGGTTTTTGTTGCCTTCCAAGTGTCAATGTCATTTCCATTTGGAGAATATGCATCATGTTTTTATTTCTAACCTTGTTCTTGTTAAAACTTTGGTTTATTTTAATGATTTATTTAAGTTAAATTGTTTTAATGCTCATTTATCTCTCAAATCTATGCTTAATGCTTGGTTCTTGACTTCTAAAGGGCACATCCATAACGTTATTCCTTCTCTCATTTTATGATTCTTATGGTTGGAGAGGAATAATTTTCTCTTTAATGATGTTTGAATAAATCATCATAAGGTTATTCAAAAGGTGAAGGATAAAGTTTTATCTCTTGTGGCTGTTAAACTTCTCTCTATGAAGAATTTCAGAAACTATTACTTTATTGCTAATGCATTAGGCCTTAACTTGAAGGGGTATATGACTGCTTTAAAGGCTAATATTATCTATTAGAACAAACCCCCCAATAATTTCTTTAAGTTAAACATGGATGGTGCTAGTAATGGCTCTTCTAGTGGTTGTAGTGGTGCTATTAGGGATTATAATGGTACCCTTATTATGACTTTTACTAGTCTTGTGTAGGATGGTAATAACTTTATTGCTATCACCATGGTGATTCATTATGGTATTAAGTTATGTATTTTCCTTAACAAATCTCCATACTAGGCATTCATCATATTAGTAAAGAGGGCAATGCGTGTGCTTCTTGGCTTGCTAATTAGGGGTGTAATCTCGACTGCTTTTTTGATGTTATTTGGTCCATTACTCCGGTGGCTCTTAAAGGTATGCTTAATATGGATGCTCTTGGTCTTCCCTATGTTAGAACATAATTTTCTTGTTTCGTGGTTTCCTTTGCTTTCATTGTTTAGGGCCCTCTTTTGGGTCTTCTGGTGGGTATGTTGGGCCTTTCTTTGGAATTTTTATTGTTGGGTTGGTTTGAGGTGCCATCACTCCTTGATGGCTCTTTGGTTTTATCTGCTGCTTAGTGGTGGTTTTCATAATTCTTATGTTAGTAGGCATTTTCATTATGGCTGCTACTTTTTTTGTGATTTTACTGTCTGGGTGTTGCTTGGGCTGGGTGGTTTTCTGCATTTCCTCTCTTCTTTCTAAAGGTGTGTTGTGATTTCATTAGTTTGTCTTGGTTCTTTCGATGCCTAGTATGGAGATTCTCTGTGCTGTCTCCTAATTTTACTCTTTTTTTTTTGGATTATGGGTGCTGCTCCCATCCTCTTTTAATTTTATGGTTATCTTTTTGGCTTGTTATGGGTGTCCGTGAGATGATGGCTAGGCTTTAGGGCTTTCTCAGTTGGGATGTTTCCAGTATCTATTCTTTTACTGTTTATAATTTTATTGGGCTGGATGGTTCTATACATTTCTTTGTTAATTCTTAGAGGTGTACTATTTCCTTTGTTTGGTTCATCTCTCTGGATGCCTGGATTGGTGTTTATCTATGTTGGCTCTTGATTTTGCTCTTTCTTTGGGTTTCTATGTGTTGCTATGTTCTCTTCTTAATTCTCTAGGTTTATGCTGGCCTACTTGTTATGATTTGTGGTTGGCATCTCTCCATGGCTTTATGTTTAGCTGAAGTTTATGTTGATCTAGACTTGAGCTATGATTACATAGGTTATATGGCTGATGGTTTGTCCCATTATTGTTCTCCCACCTTCAAGTTATTTTCTTGGCTTAACCGGGGTATCTGTGAGTGGCTGGCTGGGCATTGGGCTGTGTTGACTCTATTTTCAGTTTGGCTGTTGCCTACAGGTGTTTAGTAGTCCCCTGGGGTTTTTGTCTTTGCATTTATCAAACCTTTTCTAGTTGATTGGCTTGGGGTTTTATTTTAATCTTGGTATGGCTAATAAGCTGAAGGTCTTATGCTATTTCTCTGGGGGCTTTAAGCTTTGTTATTTGGGGCCGTTTAAGGTGTCTTTGATTACTCCTAAGGGTAGGATTAACTAGCTTGTGGATAAACTAATTGAGGCTTTCTATATTAATTCTACTATGAGCTCCATAAGTCTTCATCCCTTCTTTGGCTTAAGGTGGTGGCATGGCTTGGATTACTTCTTACTATGTAAATGTTATTTATCTTATTTTGGTACTGGCTTAAATTTAGTTTAATTTTTCGGGTTAACCTATAATGTTTTGTGGTCTAGCTTTTGCTTTTGCAACCGTTTTGTTTAGCAAGTGGAGATGCATATGCCGTCTTTAAGCTTTTTTGCATAAAGATTGGACTTCATTTCCTTACCTTTAGCTTTCTTTTTTGGATGCTTGTCTATAGCATCTTTAGAATGCTACTAGATTACCTTATACTTTTGTTTAGTGGAGATTATCAGCTTGAAGGTTTTATTTTGCTTATTTTGTAGCTCATTCGAGCATTAGTGGGATGATGATTTCCTCTAAGGAATCTCTAATTATTTTTATTAATTAACCCGTAAGCCCCTCCATGGGTTTTAACTAAAAAAATATGGATTTTAGTTCAAGAAGAATATTATGCACCTTCACATTTAGTTAATGGAACAAAACCTGAACTTCCTTTTTCTAATTGGAGCATAGAAGATAGAGATTTAGCCCAATTTAATGCTAAATGCCTAAATTATTTCTTTTGTGTTTTAAAATTTGAAGATTATATATGTGTATATATTTGTACTACTGGTAAAGAAATTTGGGATAAATTATACATTACTTATGATAGAACAAGTAATGTGAAATAATCTAGGTTAAATTTTTTGCTCCATAATTATGAACTCTTTCGCATGAAAGCTAGTGAATCCATATCTAAAATATATAATAGGTTCACACAAATCATCACATCCCTATATGCTTTAGGTAGAGAATTATCAAATTCTAAAAAAATTTATAAGATCTTGCATTGTCTACCTAGTTCATATGATGCCATAATAATTGCTATTTTAGAATCCAAGGATTTAAATGCTTATTCTATTAATAACTTACTTGAATCTCTAATTGTCTATGAACAAGGCATAAGCCAAAGGCAATATGATCAAGGAGGAAAGAAAGAAGGAGAAAATTGTAGCCTTAAAGGCTAACAATTCAAATAATTCTTCTGATGGAGGAGAGAAAGATATTGTTGATGACTCAACAATTCAGAAGATCATCAGTAGTTGAGCAAAGATAAGAATTATAAAAATTCTAAAGCTTCTTATGAAATTATCTGTTATGAATGCAAAAAGCCAGGGCAATTAAGGCCAGATTTTTTAGGTCTTAAACTCACCCAAGAAAGGAGAAGGGTGAGGAAATAACTAAATTCAGGAAGGACAAGCAAAGGACTCAGAAGGAATTCTGGGCAGACTCTGCTTTAGAATCATCTAAAACTGAAGCCGAATAGAAGGTAACAAACTTGTGCTTAATGGAAGATAGTCATCTTAATCATTCTAATCAAAAGGAGGTATATGAGCTTTCTTATGATGAATTATTTAAAATTTTTGAAAGAATTCATACTGCATATAGGAAGCTCAAGGAGTTATATGCTAGCCTTAAATCTGACATTTCAAATCTGCAAAAAGACCATGAATGTCTCAGGAAAGATCATTCCACTTTGGATAGTAATCAATAGCTTTATTAGATTAATTTGAATCTTTAAATAAGAAGCTTCTTGATTTAACTACTAAATAAGATTCCTTGAAATTATTGCATTTTGAAATAGAAAATGTATTCAAGGAATTAGAAACTCTTGCATGTAAATTTGATGGTAATGATCATACCTTAAAAATTGAAAATTCAAATCTTGAAAGTGAAAAAAAATATTTACAAGTTCAATTAAAAGCTTTCAAAGAAAACAAAACACCTCTAACACTTGTATAGTTTTATAACACACCTTCACATCATGCATTCAAACCTATGAAGAGATACAATAACCTACATAAATTAGTAAACCCTTTTTTCGGATTTAGTTGTTTCCCTTGTGGCATGCTAGGACACATATCCCACACTTGCATTATCCACCATAGAGCACATTTGGTGTGGAGACCAAAATTACATAATTCATAGCATAACATGCAAACATTTCATCCCACATTCTGTAAGGTGGAACCCAAATTTATTTGGGTTCATAAGTATGACCATTGATGATTTTGTAGGGTACTCTCATAGAAGATCTCATGAGTGCATATGGTTCCTGGACAATATATGTTCAAGACACATGACTACATATATAAATCAATTCATTTTGCTAGACGTTAGGGCAGGAGGCAAGTTAATACTTGGAGATAACACCACCAAGAGAATAGTGGGCTCATGTATAATTGGCAACTCAAAAAATTTTCTCATTAAAAATGTTTTACTAGTAGATGGCTTAAAATATAATCTACTCAGCATAAGTCAGCTCTCTAATAAAGGCTTCAGCATTAAATTTTTATTCACCAACTGCATAATAAACTTAAATAAAAATAAAGCATTGTAAAGAAAATGAATCCGTAATATTTCAATGCTTGATTTAAACTGTATTGAACCTAATTCTTTTCTTTGCCTAAAAAATATTGCTGATGAATCCTGCTTATGACATAGGAGATTGCATCATGCAATCATGAAAAACCTTAGAAAAATACATAAAAAAACTTAGTGAGGGGCATACCCAAATTAGAGTTCACTAAGGACCACCTGTTGGATTCTTGTTAGTTAGGAAAGCAATTCAAATCCTTCTTCCACTCAATCAAGGACATTAACAGTAACAAATCTTTAGATGTCCTTAACATGGATCTTTTTAGACCAATTAACACTACAAGCCTAGGAGGGAAAGTCTTTGGGTATGCAATTATTGATGATTACTAGAGGTTTACTTAGGTTAGACTCCGATCTCATAAAAGTGAATCATTCAAGAAATTTTGGGCATTCTCTACTTGGATTCAGAGGATGTTATGTTATGAAATTATAACAATACATAATGATCTTGTTGAAGAGTTTGAAAATAAAAAAAATAAATATTACTATAAGCAGCAAGGGATAGATCATAACTTTTCTGCTCCTAGAACCCCTTAGCAGAACGGGATAACTGAAAGAAATAATATGACCTTGGTAGAAATCACTAGAGCCATGTTAGCTGAATACTCACTTCCTAAATACTTTTAGGTAGAAGTGGTGAATATAGACTGTTATGTTCTAAATAGAGTTAATGTTAGATCCAAACTAAATAAGACACCCTATGAAATCCTTAAGGGTAGGACACCCAACCTCTATCACCTTCTTTTCTCTGTATATAAAGTGTTCATTCTAAATAATAGGAAATATTTACTTGGAAAGAGTGACCCTAAATATGACGGTGTGTTCATAGAGAACTCAAATGTTGGAAAATCCTTTAGAGTTTTCAATAAAAGGACACTAGTGGTAGAGGAGACTACTCATGTCAAATTTTATAACTCTAATAATTCTAGAGGGTCTAGGGTAGAAGAAGAAGAAGTTGTAGAATCACCCAAGGAGTAGAATCTATAAATCTGGAGGAAAGGATAGAACCTAAAAATTCACTACCTAGAGAATGGAGATATTCTTCATGTCATCCTAAAGAATTGATCTTTTGAGACCCATATGAAGGTTTTATAACTAGACATGGACTTAAAAAAGAAGTAAACCACTCTATATTCATCTCAATGACTGAACCCACCAATATAAACTTAAGTCCTATATAATGAATTTTGGATCCTAACCATGCAAGAAGATTTAAATTAATTTGTGAGAAATGATATTTGGGAACTAGTTATAAGACCAAAGGACCAGAGTGTTGTTGGAACTAAATGGGATTTTTAAAATAAATTGAATGATTATGGTGTAGTGGTTATAAATAAAGTAAGATTAGTAGCTAAGAGGTACAAATACATAGAAGGAATTGATTTTGAAGAAACCTTTGCCATTATAGTTAGACTAGAAGCTATATGAGTGCTACTAGATTTTACCTGCTTTGATGGTTTCAAATTATACTAAATTGATGTCAAAAGTGCCTTTCTAAATGGAGTAATAAAAGAAAATATTTATATTGAACAACCCCTAGGCTTTGGAAATTCATAATTTCCTAATAATGTGTTCAAATTAAGAAAGACATTATATGGAGTAAAATAAGCACCTAGAGCATGGTATGAAAGGCTAAGCACATTTCTACTAGACAGAATCTTTGTTAAGGGTAGTGTAGACACCATTGTGTTTCTAAAAAAGGTTTGTGTTGAACTACTCATTGTATAAATTTATGTTGATGATATTCTATTTGGATCTTCTTATAAAAATCTATGTGATGAATTTTCAAAAATAATGAGTAAGGAGTTTGAGACAAGTATAATGGAAGAACTCATCTACTTTCTTAGATTTAGTATAAAGTAGAAGGATAATGGAATTTTACTTAGTTAATCAAAATATATTAAGGACATCCTTAAAAAATATGAAAGGGATAAGGCCAAGCTAATAAACACTCCCGTGAGTTTTACTATTTAATTAGATGAGGACTCAAATAGAAAATCAGTTGATTAGAAGAAATATGGATAAATAATTGGATCAATTATTTACTTTACTACTAGCATACCTAATACTATATTTAGTGTTTATCTTTGTGCTAGATTTCAAGATGATTCAAAAAAGTTCCACTTGATTGCTTTTAAGAGAATCCTTAGATATCTCTTAGGAACCCAAAAATTAGAAATATGGTGTCCTAGGCATAACACTTCTTTTGAAATTATAGGATATTCTGATTTAGATTTTACAGGATGTAGAGTTAATAGGAAAAGCACTTTCGGAATATGTCAATTCATAGGACAGTCCTTAGTCTTTTGGTCTAGTAAAAAATTAAACATGTCAATTCATTTCTTACTAATTTTTAAATCTAATAATAAGTCAAATTTATCATTTACTGGAGCAAATTAATTCGAAAAAAAATGTTTTTTGTTATTTTCTTTTTTGTCCTTTTTGTGATGTCTAAAAGGGGGCTAGTGTGTTGTTTGCATCCTATATTTTAGTGAAACTAGTTTTCTGCTTAATTGTCTTCTATTTTTACTCATGTCTTGTATTTCCTTTAAAACAATTTTTTTTTTTAACTTTTCTTACTTTTAAAATTCTATATTCAAAAGGGGAGTTCAATATTTTTAAATAATAATATTTAACATCTTAAAAAATGCGAAGATTATTACAAATGATTTTGATGATAATAAACATTATTATGTCTATATCAATATTATTATTGTATATCTAATTTGTAGCCCTGCTAACTAACATTTTAGGTCCACAAGTCAGTTAATAACATCAATCATTACCCAACAATAAGGCCTACTATGATATACCCATACCACCAACCTTTGATCCTACATCTATGAAGGATGTACCATTCTCCAAGTATTAATAACTCTAACTTAACTAATGTAATACAGTGAGGGGGTTTATAACTTAAACCCTACTAGGGATCTAAGCAGACTCGACCTAGATTTACCACCCTGCTCTAAAATGGGTATAAGTTAAAACTCCATCTAATATCTCAAATTCATGAAGTCTAGTCTTTATACAAATGCAAGAGTTGTGTGAGGTATAGAAGAGAAATGGGCCTTAAGCCTTACCATGAAAGGTACAATTCTAATGCAATATTAAACTATCCCTATATATGATGAAAAAAAAATCTATATGCTTTGACTCAGGCTGTACATGAAGGGTAAGGCTAATTAGAATAAGCTAATAGCCAATATGAGGTGAATTAGGTTTGAAATAATAATTACATTTTAAAAGTTAACCCAAGAGTGGGCATGCAGTAGTGTTAAAAAATTAGTTGATTTTAAGTCCTATGTCATTTTATCTTTCTGAGGTAAATTTTATCTTTGTAGAAAATTAAACACCCTAAGAGTCTAATAAGGACTCCGTTGAGCCACCCCCAAGCAAAGTAATGAAAGAAACTTTAAAAAAACATGCAATTCTAATTCAGAAACAATGTAAACACCCCAACCATCTTATAATGAATAATAATTAAAGGCAATAAATACAATAGGGTTATACAATACACCCCAACAAAATGAAAAAAAATGGTAGCAAAGCTCTGCCATTACTACAACTTATCCTAAAATTGTAAAAAAATGAAATGGTGTGTTGGGCCCTGATCAGTCTTTACATATTTGGCCATCAACCTTCTGAAATGCCAACAAACCTACACAATTTTTTTAACAAAAATTATATTTGAAAAAGAAAAATTACATAATCACCCTACAAAATAGAGATTTGTATAATTAAGATAAGGCCTTAATATATACATTTAGACTTAGTCCTTAGGGATACGTTCCTAAGGCTAAGTAATCCTTATAATACCTATTAGAGAGAACATTTCCATTTATTATAAAAACATTTTTATTAGCCCCCTGGGAATATGGCCACTAGTAGAAGATATTTCTATAAATATTCTAACCACTTAAGGTAAAGTTCCCACTCATTAATCCATAAAATAAAATAAAAATAGCCATAAATAATCTAAAACCAAAACCAATATTCACAAATGCAAAGTAAAAAAATAAAGAAATTGTAAATGTATCCCAGCTACACCATAACCTAGGATACCTACAAAAATGTTCCATCTCCAACACCTAAGTGTGTGCAAAATTAGTATAACCTAACTACCCAAAATTCAGTGAAGGATTAAAGTGTATGGTAAACTTCATATTGTTCAATTTATTAGCCGTCAAATTTATCTTTAAGTGAATAATCATTTAAAGTGGATTAGATAACACTTAATTTTAGAGTCATAATTTTAATTATTATGTTATGAAGAGCCTAAATTCATAGGCCTTAACCTATGCTAAAGATGTAAATAATTGATGGCCAAATGGCCCATGTCTATATTACACCTAATAAAGGATGAAATGATTATGAGGTTGCAAAGTTAGTAAATCATTCCTTAATTTTCTAAAACTCGAGGTAGGGCCAATGGGTGACACACTAAGCTGGCATATCGCCCAACACAAAAATTTTAGGCTTCCTATATCTAAGGTTAATCAATTTTAAAGGTTGACATAAGATTGAAAAACTTGCTACCTATAGATATACGATGTTTCTACCTAACTTAAAGCTTGATATTTGGGTGTGTTACGGATCTATGGCTTATGATTTTGATGATAGAAAACATTCTTTGTTCTCTACAACTGCCTTATGTACTGACATTTCAGGTTCACACGATTGGACTACAATTTGGAATCAGCACAAGATTGGGTAGACTAGGTCTGAGTCAGTTTATAATCTTTTTCCTTTCTTGAGTCTGTTGTATTTGGTGTGGCATGTGATGATTTGTAACCTGGAAGATTTTCTGTTGTGCCCTAAAAGATTTCTATTTTTGGTAACATCGTCCGGGATGATATTTATATCGTCCTGGACGATCTGAAAAAAGCAGAAACCCTAATAAGGGCATCCTCATTAAAGCAGCCGTCTTTTTGCAAAACACATCGTCATGGACGATTTTGTATCGGCCAGGACAATCGGCTCAATTCAGTAAGAATCTGCCGCTATATCTACTTAGGAAAATCTTATTTTTGGATATCGTCCTAGTATATCGGTCTGGACTATAAAATATCGTCCTGGCCGATCAAGGTCAATTTTTCCAAAATTTCTCAGGCAGTTTTGGAAAGCAATTAATGGGGATTTCATCCAGGCCGATCTCAAGATCGTCTGGGACGATTAGACATCATCCAACTTCATTTTAGGGCGATATTT
>NW_021319911.1:945949-1077361 GCF_001605985.2 Dendrobium catenatum
AAACTTTAGTCATTGAGACCACACTGTTGTATTTTGATGAATCTGGAAATCTGGAGAACCAAAAATATTGTTGAAGAAGAAATTGAGGGAAAACTCAAAAGATTGATAGATATTTGGAGAAAATGTGAAAGAAATATGGAAAAGAAACTCTTTTCTAGAGATTTGAGAATTTTCTAAAAACCACCCAAGAGAATTGATTATAGTGAACCTAGTGAGGGTGTTAGAACTAGGCGTGGATTAAAAAGGAAAGTCATCATCATCCTTTATTTTCAACAAATAGAAACCCACTAATATTTGAACAAGCACTTTATGATGAATTTTGGATATTGGCCATGCAAGAAGAGTTAACAATTTGTAAGGAATAAGTTTGGGGAAATTAACTACAAGGCCAAGACAAAGTGTGTTAAAACCAAGTGGGTGCTTCAAATAAATGAATGACTCAGGAGTAGTCATTAGAAATAAGGCTAGATTAGTTACTAAGGGTATAATCAAATGAAGGAATAATTTTTGAGGAGACCTTTGCCCCCGCTGTAGCAAAGACTGAAGCAAATAGGGTTTTACTTGCCTTTGCCTGTGTTTAAAGGTTTTAAAATATTTCAATATGGAGCAAAAGGCCTTTTTTAATGGGGTTATTAAAGAAGAGTTTTTGTAGAACAACCTTAGGATTGAAAATTCAAATACCAAATCTTGTTTTTAAGTACAAGAAGGCCATTATATCGGGATTGAAACAGACACTAGGGACTTTGGTATGAGGGATTGAGCCTCCTACTGAAGATCTTTGAAAAAGAGTATGGATACATTCTTTTTAAAGAATTTGGAAAGGAAATACTTCATTGTTCAAATTTATGTGGATGATATTCATCTTTGGATTCTTCAAATAAAATCTTTGTTGATGATTTTTTCTAAAACAATGATAGTGATATTTGAAATTCTTTTCTAGGTCTTATGCATTAAGAACTTGAGAAGGAAATTTCTTAACCAACTAAATATATTTTCAAGACATCCTCAGAATATGAAATGGACAATGCTAAACCTGTTAGTACACCCTATGAGTTCTTCAGTTCGTTGGATAAGGACCTTAGAGAAAATCTGTTGATCAAAAGAAATATAGAGGTGATTATTGGATCTTTGCTTTACTTGACTGCTAGCCGACCAGATATAAATGTTCGTGTTGCTTATGTGCTAGATTTTCAATTCAGATCAAAAGATCACATTTGCGCAGCGAAAAAGGATGTTTAAGATTACTTGCTGATGAACTCAAAAACTTGAATTTGGTTCTAGTTTAAGCTTTCATTTGAAATTGTTGGTTATTCAGTTCTGACTTGCAAGGTTGTGAGTGGATAGGAAAAGCACTTCTGGAACATTGTCAATTTCATGGAAATCCATTAGTTTCTTGGGTCCAGTAGAAAACAAAATTTCAGTATAGCCCTATTCTACTACAAAAGCAGATGAATACATTGCATTAGGAGTTGTGTGGCACAAGTACTTTGGTTAAAACAATAGTTGATTGAATTAGATTAACTATAGGCACTATTCCAATTAATTGTCATAATACTATGCTTATTTTCTGCATTTCCAAAAATCCTATTCAACATTCTAGAACCAAAACACCATTGACATAAGGCATCATTTTATAAGGGATTCATGTAGTTCCAAGGAGAAATTGAAATCACACATATTTCAACTGAAAATCACTTGCAGACATTTTTACAAAACTTTAGCCTTTTGAATACCTTCATACTTTAAGGAACAAGGCTTGGTGTAATTGATTTGAATGCTTTAAATTAAATATTTTGCGCATTGAGTAGTTATATTTTTTTAGTTTTTGTTATGAATTTTGTAATTTGATTTTTTTGTAGTTGTTTTTGAATAGTTGTAAGTTGTAGGCCTAGTTTTGTTGTCCTTAATGTTTTCTAGTGTGTATTGAACTGTTTTGTTTTGAATTTTTCTCAAATAAAATGTTTAAAAATCTAAAATAATTTGTGGAAACGTCCGGGGCGAAATTTTTGCGCGTACGGGACGATTGATTGTGCAAAATAGTTTGTGTGCAGAATTTTAACCGTTTGAGGTTCTAGTTGTTAATTTAGTTCGTGTTCTGTACGGATCATGTATGGGATGTGTCTAGGATGAATTTTTTGTTGTCATCTGAATGTTGAAACCTGATGATAGCAGCGTTGAGTGGATAACGCAGGTTTTAAATGTGAAGTTTCGTCCGATACGAAACTTGTTTTGTTTGTTCAGACGAACAGAATGACGTTGTTTCATTGTATGGGGACGGTTTCAACAGACATTTAAACGAAATTAACTTTTTGATAGTCCGGACGAAATTTTTCGATGTACGATCGGTCCAAAGTCAAAAGCCTATACGAAGGGGCATCGTAAAAAATGTGTCATTACGAAAAAGTCGTTACTTTTGGACGATTTTAATCGTCTGTATGAAATATTTTCATTCCAGTACCGAACGATGATTTCGTCCAGGCGAACTGGTTTCGGTCCAGGACGATACATATGTTTTTTCTTTAATATATGTAAAGGCTTTCTAACTCAACATCGACGATTCTTCCAAACTTCCCTTCCATACTTGCTACTTTCGATTCTTTTCAATCGACAATGGCTCCTCCAGCAAGAACAAAAGGTGTGGCAAAGAAACCCCGATCAGTGAATGCCTGCTGAAAAGCTGTCCTAGTCGAAAGAGCAAATGATGAATTCATTTTCCTAATTTTGCCTCTGCCAATAGTAATCTCCTCTCGTATTCTGATTCAAAGCGAGATAACCTTAGGTTAATGCATCCTTTTTTGCCTCCGCACTCCACTTTCTAATTCTTTTCTTTTCTCTCATCACCTTTACAACAAATCAATACCTTTTCTATACTTATTCTGCCGTAAGCATGCTATTGAAGGTTTTAGATTCTGGATCCGACATCTTGCATTAAGTTCTTTATGTTTTGCGAATATAATAAAAGTTGTTGAAATCACCAATGGCCGACATATGTGTGACTCTTTTTTGAACTTATAGTTAATGAGGAAGATTATAGAGCCCATTTTGTACGACCCTGATGTGACTTGAAACCAACTCTTTCAGAAGTTATGTGTAGATGTCGAATAGGGTTAATTTTAGACAAAGTTTGGTTCTTAACTATCATGTCGCTGTCGATGTTCGTCGCGTATTGACATAATAATGACGGCCGAGAATCATCCAGCATATCCTTTCTATCTTTTCAACCATTCCTAAAGCTGGTGATAGCGTATTCATAGTGGTGATCCTTTCAGGCTCCTTTGCCTGTCTAACCTTTTGATGATTATGGGAGTGTCATTCCTTTTCGTATCCGAATGCCCACTTTATCAATAGATACGATCTCTATTGGCTTTCAGAAAATTAGGACATGCAGATACAGAAAGAAAAAGGAGAGCATCTCATTTGAAGGACACTTAGTTACAATACATATTTTGGAAAAGAAATACAACTGAGTGCATCTCTGAGATGATACGAAAGAGCCAGTATTACTATATTGATGTGCTGTTCCTTCAAAGCAATTTTTTTGAGGAAGAAATAGGATAACGACATGCTAGTTTTAGAAGGAGAAAGTAGATAAGGAGAGCAACCTTCTGCAGCCTTCATGACGAGATTATCAAGAATTCGTGGGTATGAGAAATATGTGAGTAGACTAGAGAATGCGATGTTTATTCAAAGATTTTGATAACTTGATGCTTCAACTTTTTGCAAGCAGACAACAAGACATTGGTAGCATCAGAAAGAAAGTACAGTGAATTAAATATCAATTGTTATCTCTGATGGCCTAACTCATCTTCAACTTTTTGGGTGGCTATTCCTCCTCCTCCTGCCGAGAAGAGATAGGAGAAGAGAGTATGCATATGCGTTTGTGTTGTTTACTCGTGTTGGGTGGTTTTGCTTTAAATTTTTTTTTTTTGTTATTGTTTACTTATTTAGTTATGTTTGTTGTCTATGTTGTGTGTTTTTGATATTATGAACAGATCATGTAATACTTTTTAATATTATCATATATTCGTATTTGATGTTAATTTGGTTTGTTTTGAATTGTGTTGAGATTTTTATAAATGTTTCATTAGTCTTTTTTAATCTTAATTGTGCCTTGTAATTCAGAGATTGTTAAGTTTGAGATTAATACTATTAGATAAATCTAGCCTTTCTAAATAGTTAAAAGTTGTTGTATTAACTTTGTTTTAATTAGAATTTAAATCATGTCTAATTCATTTATGCTATCATAAGAAGCTTAATATTATTATTGCAAATAGATATGTTTCTTATTTTTGTTATTCCTATGTGTCTAAGTGATATTTATCGTACTTAGAAATAATTTAAATTTTAGATAATTGTTTTTGTGTAAAAGATTTTGGTCTGCAAATTACTCTTGAATATATGTAACAAAGAGTACAAATCAGAGGAAAGTGCCAAAAAGAAAAAAGAGCATTTCAAAAGTGTCTGCAATATCAAAGTTGAATGCATCAGAAATTTACCATTATGAAGGTGCACAAATAAGTTGTGCAATTAGAAAAAAAGATGCGCTAGAAGCGGCCACATGTTGGTAATTCGTCGCGTCTTTCAAGATCCTTTTTACCTCTTTAATTCAGAAATGTGATCTCTATGTTTCCATATTTATTCTATTGGATACTTTTGAATATAGAGAATTTTGATACATGCTCTCTTGTATATATATTTTTTTTATATTCGATGGGTCAAAACTGAATCATGTCTTTGATAAAATTGCTTCTTACTTACAATTTATATTGACTTTCGTAAATTTCTATGAATTTACTATGATTACCTAGATGTATTAGTTTTAGATTGATACCTTTATGTGCAATTCACTCATTAGATTAAATGTTTGCAAATGAATATTCTATAAATATACTACATTTTCTTTGCTATTTCTTCTTCCTACGTTGTTTCTTGTTGTCAAATAGGGGGATGATAATTTTGTCATGTTTTAGTTGTGTTTTGTTTTTTTTATGTGTTTGTATGTTTATTTTATTATTTAATATTTTGTTTGCATTTTGGTCATTGTTATAGATAAAAATTAAAAAAAGAGATAATTGTTATTTCATTCAATTCAGGGAGTTTAGGGTATGATTTGTGTTAAAAATTGAAATTAATATCATAACAATATTATATTTTTGCCTATCGATCAAAGGGGGGGAGATTGTTAAGATGAGTTGCTATTTGATGCTTTTATATTTTTGCATCTTATGTAGTTTTTTGATTGATCCAAAATTATTGTTCAATGTGTAGTTATCTCCTAACAACGTTAGAAGATTTTGTATTTGTGTTGTTGTATTAACATTTCAGAAAACGAACTCCAGACTATGAAGACTTCAAATATCAAATTCAGAATGAGATACTTTGTTAAAATTTGAAGTTTTCATTTCTTTGAAATTAAGTGAAAGGGAGTGATTGTAAATTGATGCGAATAAAACATACACACACATAAAGAGATTCATAAAAATTTATACTGATAGTAGTGGACGATATTCCTTTCGATACGGGTACGATCAGACAGTTATCTCCTAGTGAGCACATGAACGAATAGGAACTTGCTTAAAAATTTTTCTAAGTCCTATTCGTCCAGGACGAATTTTTACTATCGTCCAGTGATGATTGATCTCTAGAAAATTTACGTCCAGACGGAAATTAAAATTATCGTCAATTGGCGATTGGTCGCATTCTGGAAAATGTTCGTCCAGACAAAATTAATAATCGTCTAGGACGATCTGGTCTCTGGAAAATTTCGTCCAGACGAAATTAAATTATCGTCAATGGCGATTGGTCGTCTGGAAATTTTCGTCCCGACGAAATAAATAATCGTCAGGACGATGGATTCTCTATAAAAATTTTGGTTCAGACGTAATAAATTTTCGTCAAACGATTAACCGACTTAGAACGGTTTTCAGCAGTTTCTAGAACCGACCTTGTAATAACAGTCGTACGGTACGACCAGCTGTAAGAAGACATTTCGTTACACATTACAAATTGGGTCATTTCAAATCATTTAAGTAAATCATTCCAGGACGATTCCACGATCTGTACGGGACGATCCACTGCGTACAGAATTGTAAAATTACAGCTTTTGGGCAGTTTTTTCTTGTCTTTGTAATAAATGTCCAAATTAGCTGTCCACCAATCTTTTTGTCATTGATCTTGTGCGTCTTGAGAGATAACAAGGAGAGAGTGGAAGAGACTATTCAGGAGGATTCCTACCATTGGAGCGAGGGGCTTCAATTGGATTTCAAAGGTAGAGTCTCTACTTTGTGAATTGGGATTACTATACTACTTTTTCTTCTTCCTTCTAGTTCTTGTGGAAGATCTGTCAAGGAGATCCGGTTCTCTGCCGACACTTTGAGGGTGTGAACAGACGGAAGGATTCGCTGCCTACACTTAGAGAGTGTGAATAGCGAAGAGTTCGCTGCCTACACTAGGAGAGTGTGAATAACCGAAGGTTCGCTGCAAAAACTTGGAGAGTGTGAATAGCCGAAGGGTTCTCTTCCCACACTTGGCGAGTGTGAAAGGACGGACGGTTCTCTTCCAACACTAAGGATTGTGTAAAAGGATGACGGTTCTCTGCCAACACTAGGGATTGTGTAAAAGGACGACGGTTCTCTGCCAACACTAGGGATTGTGTAAAAGGACGATGGTTTTCTGCCGCACCGGGGAGTGGTGAAAAGAGTGTGTTGTAAAGGCTTCTCCGCCTTGCTGTGGGTGCAAAAGGAGAGTCACTATTGGTATTAGTGCAATACTCAGAGGGTGCCTCTGGGGAGTGGATGTAGGTCTGGTTTTAGACCAAACCACTATAAATCTGGTGTCATTTACTTTACAGTTTTTACGTTTCCGCATTTTAATTCTTAGTTTTAAAAACTCTGTGGTTGAAAAACTTTTTCTATAAAACTTAAAAGAAATAATTTTTATTTTGGTTCAACATAATTTTAAAAGAGGGTTTAAAATTTTTAAACTACCAATTCACTCCCCCCCCCCTCTTGGTAGCCTTTGGGACATTAATTTAGGCTTAACAACCTAATTACTAGACTCAACACTTAAGCTTTACCATGAAAGGTACAATTCTAATGCAATATTAAACTATCCCTATATATGATGAAAGAAAAATCTATATGGTTTGCTCAGGCTATACATGAAGGGTAAGGCTAATTAGAATAAGCTAGTAGCCAATATGAGGTGAATTAGGTTTGAAATAATAATTACATTTTAAAAGTTAACCCAAGAGTGGTCATGCATAAGTGTTGAAAAATTAGGTGATTTTAAGTCCTATGTTCATTTTATCTTTCTGAGGTAAATTTTATCTTTGTAGAAAATTAAACACCCTAAGAGCCTAATAAGGACTCCGTTGAGCCACCCCCAAGCAAAGTAATGAAAGAAACTTAAAAAAGCATGCAATTATAATGCAGAAACAATGTAAAAACCCCAACCATCTTATAATGAATAATAATTAAAGGCCATAAATACAATTGGGTTGTACAATACACCCCAACAAAATGGAAAAATGGTAGCAAAGCTCTGCCATTAATACAACTTAGCCTAAAATTGTAAAAAAATGAAATGGTGTGTTAGGCCCTGATCAGTCTTTACATATTTGGCCACCAGCTGTCTGAAATGCCAACAAACCTACACAATTTTTCTAACAAAAATTATATTTGAAAAAGAAAAAGTACATAATCACCCTACAAAATAGAGATTTGTATAATTAAGATAAGGCCATAATATATACATTTAGACTTAGTCCTTAGGGACACATTCCTAAGGCTAAGTAATCCTTATAATACCTATTAGAGAGAACATTTCCATTTATTATGAAAACATTTTTATTAGCCCCCTGAGAATATGACCACCAGTACAAGATATTTCTATAAATATTCTAACCACTTAAGGGAAAGCTCCCACTCATTAATCCATAAAATAAAATAAAAATAGCCATAAATAATCTAAAACCAAAACCAATATTCACAAATGCAAAGTAAAAAAATGATGAAATTGTAAATGTATCCCAGCTACACCATAACCTAGGATACCTACAAAAATGTGCCACCTCCAACACCTAAGTGTCTGCAAAATTAGTATAACCTAACTACCCAAGATTCAGTGAAGGATTAAAGTGTATGCTCAACTTCATATTGTTCAATTTATTAGCCGTCAAATTTATCTTTAAGTGAATAATCATTTAAAGTGAATTAGATAACACTTAATTTTAGAGCCATAATTCTAATTATTATGTTATGAAGAGTCTAAATTCATAGGCCTTAACCTATGCTAAAGATGTAAATAATTTACGGCCAAATGCCCCATATCTATATTACACCTAATAAAGGATGAAATGATTATGTGGTTGCAAAGTTAGTTAATCATTCCTTAATTAAAACTCGAGGTAGGGCCAATGGGTGACATACTAAGCTGGCTTATCGCCCAGCACAAAAATTTTAGGCTTCCTATATCTAAGGTTAATCAATTTTAAAGGTTGACATAAGATTGAAAAACTTGCTACCTATAGATATACGAGGTTTCTACCTAACTTAAGGCTTGATATTTGGGTGGTTATTGAGTTGGACTGGGATCTCAAGGATGGCTTTAGATTTTTTTAAGAGTATAATATATATAGACTGCTAGACTATTCTCCCTTAATTTGTGAGGTATATGGCATTATCACAATGGACATGATGACCAAGGCCTCCTTAGGATATGTTGCATCGTAGCTCAAGATGGTCCAACCTATACACCTTATATGTATTAATGGAGAACGTATAAAGATGAGCATAAATCCAACTTAGGTTAGATCACTAAAGTTTGAATCAAAGTTCATTTGGTCATCAAACATCTTCTTTTTATTTGTTTGAAGTTGAGGGACATTTAATTTGAGTTTAGATTTTAGCATTTTAGCATTTTAGTATTTGTAAGAAATTTTATGAGAGAGGATTTTAATGTTTAATTTGGTTTTCTCCTAATTAATATAGATATTTTGGTTCATGATCATGTTAAGAGTTTATAGGAGTTTGCTTCATATTTTTCTATTTTTTATTTGATTTGTAAATGAATTTTTAAGGTTCTAGTTTGATTAAGGGGTTTTAATTAATTTGGAGTTAGAGATAAATTATTAATCAAAATATTTATTTAGTTTATTGTTTTTAATGGGTTTATGAAAATTTATTTAATTTGTTTTTATTTTTTAACAAATTTTCTCATTAATCAATTCATAGCGTTGTTACAATCCTTATGACATGTATCACCACAACTCGAGATAATCCAGCCTATAAACATTATTGATAGGATGGGTTGTGTAGAAGATATGCATATTCATTTAATTTGTTAGTCAACTCTACTTTAAAGTTTTATAATCTTAATGTGCATTTATTCTCCAAGTTGAATGTTATAGAGGTTATAAAAGCTTTCATTTGTTAATAATTTATTATGGATTATTTAAGTTGAGTAATGATTATCTTTGTTAAACTAAGGCCATGGGATTTATTTAACCCTCCTTTGGAGTAACCTAATGGCCTCTTAGGCCCAGATTATCCAACAATCATCTTGTTATTTAATTACTTTTGATTGTTATTTAACTAATTTTTTATTTATGATTATTATTTTTAGTTGATTCAATACAAATTTTAGGATTGATTATGCGTTCATTAGTTACACCAAATCAATTTGTTTGGTTACTTTGAATTTTAATATTTTCTTTATCTTTGTTCGCAATAAATGAACTTCAAGTAGACTTATAATAGAAAGCCAAAACATAGATCAACCTAACATGCTAGAGCTCAAAATTAATTTATTAACTTTTAAAATTTGTATTATATTTTGGGAAACATGGAATTAAGGCCCAAAAAATCATTAAGCAAAAATTTTTTCATGGTTACTTAAATATTTTAAAACCTAAAGAAATTATCTCAACGAGGCCCACTTTGTGCATGAAAATAATGATGCACATGGCATAAGTTGGTGGCCTACACTACCGGCCTGGGAAACCATGAAGGCCTCTAAGGTTCACAGAGGGGGGCAAGCCTTACTTGACTAAGGCTTCAGAAGTTCACTATCATTTAGTCAATGACTAATACATTATTCCATGAATCATTGGGTGGGAAAATAAAAAAATAGCCTCGTGTGTGCAAGTGTTTCCATTCGCATAAATAAAGAGGAGGTCTGTATAGGGTTGCATAAAGTATATCTAACCGTGGTGTGCCGAGGTGTATTCAAACACCCCAACAAAATATAGGAGTCTCTCCTGAGTCTCGAGGAAACATGACCCTTTAACTAACATGCATAAATAAAACCCTCACAAGAAATAGAAAGAGAAATGTGTAAGAATCATGAAATAATCATGTGGAAAAAAGTGGGTGGCGTGAAGACAATACCCAATGCAACATATTTTAAACTTTAATCTCATTTATTAAGATGTGCATGAAAGAATATTAACATAGAGAAAGATTGCATAATTTTTCAAATGATACCAATAGAATGCATTAGAGACAAGCATGGGTTTACAAATCTAGCTAACAAACAATCTTAGTTTTTAACTCACTAAGCATATGTATGCCATCATTAGACATAAAGAATGTGAAAGCTTCCCAACATAGGTACCGAACCTTACCATGTGAATTCAAACAGCATGAGAAATTTTCCAGCAAACTTATAAATTTCACTTGGTGTCAAATATTTTATTCACATTGTTCAAATTTGAAATATGCATGTCGATCATAGCACAAACATTTATATTAAAGTTTCTCAAAGCCCAATAGTTAAATAATGTTAAGCATGAATTCACTTATATATTTCTCCAATCAATTCTAAATCATATAACGATGAAGTTTTATGTATACATTGTACGTAACTACCAGATATAGAATGAACAAACACAAGTATATATGAAAGCTTTCTCAAATCAATCATAAAGTAATTTTCATATGAATTAGTGTACTTTCAAGTTAAAACATGAAGTGGATGAATTTTTTGTTTGATGAAATTTGTTCGATGTAATTAAGAAAAAAAATGAATCGAAGCATCCTCATTCTTTTCCAAAACACAAGGAACCTTCAAACATATACTATACAACTTTGGATTAAATCAATGCTTGCATGTGATTGATAACATCATGCATGTACATAGCGTTTGAGATCTAAGATGTGAACATCACATGCAAATTGTTGATGAGTGGTGTATTTAATACATGACTTAACTAAACATTATTGACTAACATAGAGTTTTATAAATGAATCTTTGATCAATATGCAAAACATCCTTTAAAATTAAGTATGAAACTAAGCACATTTTACTCATAAATATTCAAGGCATGAATGAATACGGATATAGAAATAGAAGTATTCTAACTTACAACCATAAACCACACAATGATGAAATTGTTCAATATGCTTATGAACTCTTACATTACGTACTATTAGACATGTATGTATATTTTAAACTCAAGAATGCATGCAAGCATGTTACTAAAATCATGATTCTTTGAGTTTAACATACTTCTAACCATCCTTCACAAAGTACTAATGCAAAGGTCATATTTATTATTGATAGCAAGTGATTCACGAAGCTAAAGAAAATTGCCTTTACCTTGTCAAAAATTCATTATCACAATGTATTTTGATTACTTCAAATTGAGGGATATAAATATAATTTCAAAATACAAATTTTAACAAGATTTTAACAAGATTCGTGAATCACTTGCCAAGAGAGTTTGTTTCTATTATACCTATGGTAACAATTTCAAGAGAGTTTGTTTCTATTATACCTATGGTAATAATTTCAAGATACAAATTTTAACAAGATTTCTCCAAACAATGAACATGATTAGGCATGCAATAGTTATGCTCGGAGGATAATATTATCATTCCTCATTAGTATTGTTATCTTTAACAATTATATAGAATGGAGCAATTGTAAATCAAAATTTTAGCAAGAGACACTTTAGTCAGTGTTCTAGGATTACAAAATAGTGCTTTAGGTATGGTCATACTAAGTACAGGGTGGCTGAGTGTCCATATGTAAGATCTAATTGACAATCAAAGCCCAATTCAGAGAGTTATATTAGATATATGGGAAGATCAGGGGAAATTCCATTTCACATATTTAAAAAAGGATCTTCTAGCAGAGGTAATGGTTCTAATTCTATGGCATAGAGACCGATTTGAGTGGTTTGAGAAAGCCTGATAGTTTATAGTTTCTCAAGATCTAATTCAACCATGTATTTATAGTTTGACTCAATATGAGGCCAGGGATGCTTAGGATATGGTTATAGGTAAGGCATTTATTTCTCTTCTATCTTATCACATTTTAATTGAATTAGGAGATAGTCACTTATTTATTTTTTATGAAGTATTTGTCTTTGCTACACTTGCCATACATATTACTGTCCTTTTATCTATCTATTATTTTATTGATTAGATATGATATGATAGCTACTTGAGTATGTATCAATGATATTGAAATATTTGATATGGAGTAGAGATTTAGCTTGATATTATTATCTATATATGAATTTCACATTATTATAGGTATGGATTAGTTGTACAAAGCTCAAATTGATTATTTGAAAAAGAGCCTTATGATAGTTTACTTCAAGGCTACATCACTTAGACATGCCTCTTCACATCAGTTAGTCGTGGTTCTTTTTCAAGTATAAGTAGACATCTTATTACTCCTAACCTTTAAAAGATGTTACACATTTACCTATTAATAATCACATACATGATGCTCCTCAAGTCGTCTAATAGAGTTTGATAGATCACATAATCATAATATCCTTTTTCCTTTGAAGGAACATGCATAACCTCTTAATAAAAAACGCTTATTATGCATTCAAAATATTTTGTTGTGTTATTTGAGAGATTATCTACAGAACATACTACTAAGTCTCTTATCACTAACTTTTTTAATTAAGATGTGTATATCATTCATGATTTCAAACATTATTTAGAATTTTTTATGTTTTTATCTCCCAGTATCCTATGTTATTATACTTATTTTCTTAAAAAGATTGATACACCAACAACTCCTAAGATATACGCGCAAGGTTTAATATTAGTTCTAATGTCTAATATGTCCCCTAATGATTTACTTAATGATACTTCTCTTCTTGAGAAGGATGATGCAGTATTGCATCTTGAAATATAAATATTGGTTGTGGTTTCATACTCTTATCAAGGCATAGTTAACTCGTTCTTTTGTGAAATATTTCTTAAGTTCATATTCCAATGTGACATGGTTCCTAATGTATATTATATCCTTGGGTCCCCATACTCTATATATCATCCTGTTGATCATAAGTTATATAGAGAAACTTATGGTTTAATTTTAACTCCTCTCAACCTACTTGATATGACTCAACATTTATTATCTGATATTGCATCATCATTAAGCATTTTAGGCACTTGGTCTTCATTAAAAAGTTCTATAATAAGTGGGCATAAATAGTGATATGTTTATTGAAAATTAATTTTAGGTTTAATCACCTTAGAAATATAATGATACTAATTATATTTTAATATACCCTCGATTCATAATTATAAGACCACCAAATTTTACATAATAATTAAAACTTATAAATCAAGGTTTTATCATACTTTTCATGCATATAATATTTTACCATTGAAAGGCTTTTTCAAGCCTTACAATTTACCAAATAGCCTGCGTGTACAAGATAAGGATCCATTTTAATATGTGCAGGTATTCCACAGAAGTTTCCTCTTACACCTACATATGTTACTCCACTTACACACATATAGATAATAAACAAGATGTCTCATAAAATGGAATCATCATTTTACCGAAAGCTCTCATATTTATAGATACTCCACAACCACATTCCATGCAAACTTATAAATTATTGGATCAATTTTCTCACCCATGGATGACTATGATAATTTTAACTCAGTAGTGCAGAATATTTTGATATGTGGTAGATATGATGCAGCATAAAGACAAGATTATCACCATTTTAAGAGCATTACTTCAAGTTGGAAGTGTAATCTTCATAAGTTTGATCCCATCATGGAGAGACAAAAGAAAAGAACATACTAAATTATAATATCTTGATAAGCATTTTTAGTCCCTTCCATTAAAAATTAATCAAAAAGAACTCCTAATTCTTACCAAAGATATTCGAGTTAACTAGTCCAAATCAAGGGAAAGATTGATTAAATATTGCTTGAAAATTGGAGCCACTTCTATTTCAAAAGTAGATTAATCAAATTCCTTTACTTTTTTAAATGATTATTTTTATTCTTTTCATTCTTTTAGTAATTTACCCATGTCACCAATCTATTTGTAGCTTTGTAAGCAACCCAAACCTGATTTTATGCAAAAGAATAGATGAACACCATAAGATTTGATGGATTATTCTCTATAAATATTATAAAATAATTTTGATTATTAATAAAATTCAATTTTGCTCTCTTGCAACTTGTGAAAGGAAGCTAGGTGGACTTCTCACTAATTTGGCGATGCTTAGTGTCTAATTTTAACTTTTTCAATTTGGTGCGTGCAAGGATTATCCATTTCTTATATTATATTGTCTCATCCATCCTCCCACTTCTGGAAATCAAATATTCCATAAAGCCCTTGCCTCAGATTGGCTCTAACACCTCTCCTTAACTCCAAGATATCCATAAACTTTCCTCAAAGCGTTCAAAAGAGAAAAAACATTCACAACTCCCCTCCAAACTAAACCCTAAAATCTACACTATAAAACCTAAAATAACCCTTCTAGGGTTTTAATCCTTCCAATACCCAAACCTTCTACAAATCTCCCATTTCCCCATAAAACCATCTTAAACCTTATAGTCTGCTCACACCTTTCAATCTTTGCTAGTTTAAAATATTTTTGCTCCAAACCCTTTTACTTCTGACCAATAAAATTATGAATATTATAATAAAAATACTTCATGCACTAAAATTTAAATCATTTGTAAGATTGTCCTCTAAAAAACACTTATAGAAACTGACACTTTCAAAAT
The DNA here is from genome assembly GCF_001605985.2 of Dendrobium catenatum. Classification (NCBI taxonomy): domain Eukaryota; kingdom Viridiplantae; phylum Streptophyta; class Magnoliopsida; order Asparagales; family Orchidaceae; genus Dendrobium; species Dendrobium catenatum. Next base: position 960,949 of record NW_021319911.1, read on the forward strand.
CCTATACTTAAGACATCAGATATTAGCAGCAATTTTAAAAGTGCTGCAAATGCTGACATTTTGATGTGGTAATTAACAATTGATATATCTTAGAAGTGGTTAAAACCATTGCAACCAATTGGTATATCATGAACCCAATACAAAATCTTCCCTCAATTCTAAAAAATATCCTTAACTACTTGGCCCCCACTATTACTTGTTGTTGTGCATCTTTAACTCAATCTCCCTCACACATATCGCACTTGATCATGCTAAAATAAAGTGTATTTTAAAAAACTTTATCTAATATTTAAATATTTTTATTTCTATATCCTTCTTGGTTAAGTTAACTTATCCATTTTTATGAGTTTGTCTTGCATAAAATCTAACTTAAATTTTTTCTGCACTTCATCTTCTCCATATTTTTAATGGAGTCCTCTAAAAAGTGAACACATTTCCATATTTTTAATGGATTCTTCTTAAAAGTGAACAAAGTAATTAAATTGATGAGTCCATTTCTAGAGAGAGTGTTCGGGTTTATAGTGAGAGTGTGTGATTTTCAAATTTCCTTTAACCTCATTTTTGGCCTCTAATATGGTGGTGGATGATTGTCATTCATCCACTGGTGGTCCAATAGTGAATCATTTTTGGAATTTTAGTTTCTCCTCAGGTGATTCTTGGGGTCTTGCTCTTTCAGGGTTAAATGATTCTATTCATTCTTATAGATAGGCCTTCAATGGTGCTTCTATGATTTCTCCATTCTTGGATGTTCATTATACGAAATCCATGGAAAAACCTTTGGTGATTAATAAAAGAGGGTTGCCTTTTGTTGGGAAGAATATTCTCGTTGTTGGAAAAGGTAAGGAGGTTATGATTGATAGTGGAATTAAGAGCCCAAGAGTTTCTGAAAACATTAAATCTAAGAAGGTTTGAGGTTTCATAAATATGGATTCGGGAGCTTCTTCTTCATTAGAGCAGAAAAATTATGTTAATAGTTTTTTAAATCATAATGTAAATCTGGTGGCTCTAGAAGATCTGGTTTCAAAGGTGATTAACTAGCCTATTAATTCAATTGATTCAGCATGTAATATTAATAATGGTGATAAAATTGGCATAGAGGGTCATTGCTCGAAAATAGTTAGTGCAAATGCCATTATTCTAATCAAAGAGCAGATGATCTCAAGACTATCCAACAAGGTGATTCAGGAGAATTAAATTTGGGTGACCAAGAGAACATTAAGTTAGCGTTTCCCAATACAAAGGCTCCTATTGGTAATGTGATGCCGAATGTTTTAAGTAAAAAGTCAAATATAATGATTGATAATCTAGATTTTGGATCTTTCTTGATAAAAGATGGTAAAACAGAGAAGTTACATTTTTAGAATGATTTGGAGAACATAAGAAATCTTTAGAATGCAGTAGTTATTAATGTTTTTGGTAGTAATGTTACTTTTCATATGATCAAACTAGAATTAAGTAGACAATGGTGTCAAGTTGGTAAATTTCACTTAATTACGCAGAGCCATGATTGGGTTCTATATTATTTTAATGAATCTAAAATGATGGATTCCATCTTGCCTGATGGACCTTGGTATGTCAATGGATATATCATCGGCATTGATAAATGGCCTCCCATATTTTCTCCATCCTCTATGAAGGGTTTATCAGCTTCAGTGTGGATAAGGATACTTAATCTTCTGTTGCAATGTTGCAATGATATCAATGCTCATAGAGTTGTTGCGAATCTGGATTTAACGATTATAATTTTGATGATAACAAAGATTTCAGACATTTTTTATTTTTCTACTACTGCCCTACCTACTAATATTTGAGGTCCACAAGATCAATTGCAAATTAAGCTAGCTCAAGATTGGATAGATTAGGACTAAGTTAGTTTGTAAGTGTACGTCAAGTTTTTTTTACCTTTTCTTGAGCCAAATGTAACAAAGTGAGTCATGATGCTAAGTAACCTTGCACACACACTCAAGGGAAAATTATCTATTTTAGATTTTTTTTTATCATATCATCTGATATAATCTAAAATCATCCTAGATGATCAATTAAAAATAGAAACCCTAATCAAGGCATCTTGGTTAAGGCAGTCGAAAATAAGCAAATCATCCTAGACGATATGATAAAATCAAAATGAATCAACCGCCAACTCTTTTAGGCATGTTATTATTTTTGGACATCATCCTGGATGATACATTACAATTATGCCTAAATTAGTCAGATGAATAAGGAAAGCAATTCAGGTTTGATTGATAGATCATATCATCTAAGACCATCGCCAGATTATCTTGGATGATCAGCTAAACAAACCTTAGTTTCTTCCTAAATGACTAGAACAATGTTCTAGATGATGTGTATTCATTTGAACTAACCATACTAGATAATCCAAAAATCATCCAGGACGGTCAGTTATTTTTTCATCGTCCAACATGAAAAGTCTGGCCAAATAGAGCAATGGTCTGGACGATACTTGACATTTTGAACTAATCATACATGATGATCAAAACAAACAAATCTTCTAATTATCAATCCTCCCCCAGATCATCCTAACTAATTAAGCTAATTTTTTACTAATCATACTGGATTAACTATCGATCATCCCTGACTATCTTTATTGATTTATTGTAATTTAGGGCAAATTTGAAGCCTTTCTATATAATACCTCTTGTTTACTCAAGATTAAATCTTTTTCTATTATCCTGACCTGAGAGAGCCAAGAGGAGAGGGAGAGCTTGGGAGAGAGAGAGAGAGGATCTTATGAGGGTAAGTTTATGAGGGTTTTATAAAGGTTGCTCCAAGAAAGGATCCGAGCCATCTTTAATTCTCTAGTCGCTGTCCGAGGTTCCTTGGAAGTTCTAGAGAGGTGTACTTTAGTGAATGATTGAGGTTCTCTGCCTGCTTTAGGAGGAACTGAAAGGAGGCGAGTTCTCTGCCTGTTTCAGGAGGAAGCGAAAGGAGTCAGATTCTTTGCCTACTTTAGGAGGAAGCGAAAGGAGTTAGGTTCTCATCCTCATTTGGGTTCATTGGAAAGGAGTTTTGTACAAGCTTCTCCACCTTACTATGGGAGAAAATGGAGAGTTATTGAGTTTAGTGCAATACCTTGAGGAGAGGCTGATTAATTTAAATATTTTTATTTCGATAACCACCTTGGTTAAATTAATTAATGCATTTTTTTATGGTCCTCCATAAAATCTAACTTAAAACTTTTATGCATGCCATCATCTCCATATTTTTAATGGAGTATTCTTAAAAGTGAACAAAGCAACTATCTCGCCAATATTTCTAACTTTTTTGTCTTTCTAATAAATTTCTGTTAAATAAGTAGTCATTTTGTTCATTTTGGACAACTATATATATATATTACTTCTATTTTGACTCATTTTATTTCTTAAAGGAATAAATAGACAATCTATAAGAGAATTTTCATGTAGAATATTTTTATTTTCTTACAATACCTTTTTTTTCTTATTGGAGAGTGACCATCCTAATTTTCTTTTCTTTTGACCTTCACCATGGCTTAAATTTTTTTAAACCTACCACATGCTTGATTGATTTTATTTTATTGTTTTTCATATTATTGCAGTTATATTCACTACAAATTAAATTGTTTTAAGGCTTCCCTAGGAGTTGTAAAAGTGCTACCAACTGGGTTTCAAGAGGATAATATACATAGCGGTTTTGTGATAATTTTAAAATTATTGCGACACAGCTCTCATTGGTCTGCTGGTTGGGAGCTTTGGCTACAAACCAAGAGGTATTGGATTCTTGTCTTGCTTATGTGATGTGCGTGTGACTTTACCTTAATTAGTCTAAATGCTGTTCCTCAAACCCCCTTCCCAACCCCCCCCCCAAAAAAAAAAAAAAAAAAAGCTATTGGGAAGATTTTTTTAGCTGTTAAAATCGAAGCAAAACCCTTTAAAATAGATGCAAATAATAATAATAATGAGACACGTGTCCATCCAGCTAGAAACTTGGACTTGGTCAGCATCAAGATATTAATTAAAGCCTTGCGGCCACCTTATTGGACCGGAATTCAAAGCGGCATAACTAAACCTAAGGATGCCAACTATATCAATTATTTGATACCAGAAAAGTCTTAAAGCTTTGATACAGATCAGTTCCTAACGTCAATTTTTATACCATTAATAACTAACAATCATAAATGGAGTCGGTGAGATATAATAATTATTTGCATTAGTGTTTTCGATCCTAACTAGAATTAGATGAGCAATTATTGTCAATGGATATTGGAAACTTAGCTAACTTCCAATAGAGAAAGCTAATCTGCCAACTATGTAGTTGGTTTATGTCCTCTTTTCAGCGTTCTGGTTGCGACTGTAGTTGACGTTTACTTGTTAAAAAGAGGTTGAGAAGCGAGGAAAAGAGACGTTCATTGCTGCTGCTATTAACGCTGAAGATTAGTTATTGGAATATCTCTTTCTCTTACCTTTTCTTCCCCACTTGTCTTAAAATGTTATTTTGATTATTCTTGCTCATATATATATATATATATATATAATATATATATATATTATTATTATATATTTATATATATATATAATATATATATATATTATATATAATTATATATATATACGCACCCACAAATGATTGAATCATAGTTTGTTTTGGTTCGTTTTTATTTTTTTGAGTTTGCAGTTTTTGGTTAGCTTATGTTACTACTGAAAAAGAAATTATGTTTGTTTAAAATTAATTCTGCGTTAATTAAAAAAAAAATTAAAATGGAAAACCAGCGCAATCATAATAAAAAAAACGCAATTCAAAATAGCTGATTTAGAAGTTTTGTTTCGGTGTAGAATTATATATGTGTTGTTTTCTTGTTATATTATTATTATTATTATTATTATTATTATTATTATTATTATTTATTATTATAAATTCACCAAAATATTTATGGCGGTATAGAGATATTAACATCTTTTCTCTATACAAAGATCCCACATAGATACGAGAAATTATTACGTGCGGAGTCCGGTTATGTCTGGACTCTAATAAAAACGTGACATGTGTTCTTGTACACAGTGTGCACACCTGTACACAATATATACAAATTACAAAATTAATGTAATAGCGTGTACATATTATATAACATAATATAATACATTGTGTACGTAGTTGTGTACAGTATGTACAAATTTACATTGGGTACAAGAACACATGTCATATTTTTATTGGAGTATGAATGCAACTCTACATCTGGACTCCACACGTATATAATTTTCCCCCCACACACCACACACACAATATATATATATATATTATTATTATATATATATATAATAGAAGTTGCAAGAGAAATCAGAGTTTTCTCATGAAATAGTCAAAAAAGAAAAAACCATAAGCCTAACCTAATTGAAATAATTAATGAATGTTTGTTATCCGTTACAAGTGATGCCCTTTCCCATGATTGAAAAAGATGTTGATGCAATATATTATAAATAAAGTTTACAAAACAGACTTCGTATTAGTGGTTGAGAGAGCCATGTGGCATGAGAGCTAACTTCAAAACAATTATTTGCTATTTCTTTGGTTGTGCTTCTTTGAGGAGTGAGATCAAAGACCAGAATAAATATTGAAGACCTAGATTGTGTTGATATTTTTTCAATTAGTCTTATGGCGATGATCTGCCACTATAGGAAATCATGTATTACCAGCGGATTTTCCGACGGAATTTTAAGAATTTTCTGGCAAATTTCAAAAATTTTCCGTGGATTTCCAACGAAAATTTTTTTGACTATAAATCGGGCGTCATAAATTTTTTTCAACAAAAAAAATCCATCAGATAAAATTTTCGGCGAAAAAATTTTCTTGACGGTTGTCTGGTGGAAAAAAATGTCTGGAAAAAAACTAAAAAAAAAAACTGCCCATGGATTCTGGAACTCGCATGCCGGCCCCTCGCATTGAACTTTTATTTGGTCATGTGACCTAACGTAGTTCTACGTTCGGGTACGCATAAAGATATCCTGGGACATGTTTCTTACTCTTACCATGAGGCCCGAAACCCAACCCGGAATGGCCCCGGGACTGCTATGTTCGCGTATTGCTAGGTATTACTCTAGTATTGTTAGGTATTGGTCGATTTTGCTTGGCAATAACTCGGTATTGCTCAGTATTGGTCTTCACATCCAGGTTTTAAAAATCGGACCGGACCGGACCGGCAGGTTCAACCATGAACCGGGCCAGTTGTCCGATCCGGTCCAGTTCAAAAACCGGCTTCGCAAAGAACCGGCCTGAACCAGACTGAACCGGCGGTTCAACCTGTGAACCAGCGAACCGGTCCGGGTTCGAAAGAACCGTCGGTTTTAAAAATAATAATGAAAAATAAAATATAAATAATATATTTTACTTCATTACATTTTAAAAATATATTTTTTTTAAATAATGAGATTTTGATACATAATATATGTTTGTCATCTCATGAAATAAGTTTTGTTAGAAAAGAGGAAACTATATATAGAGCCAAAACTCAACTATCTCTTACTCTTTCATGATGTGGGACTAAAAAAGAGTACATGAATGCTATTTGAGTTTAAATGTGAGCTTGGGCTATTGGGCCATTAAATTGAGTTTGTTGGGCCCAAATTTGGGCTGGTTGGGCCACGAATTTGGGCTAGTTGGGTGCAAAATTTTTTAAATTTTATATTATAAATTTGTTATGATGTATATTTATAAATTAATAATATAAATTTATATATTATATTAAATATTATTCTTATTACACACTTTTTAAATTTAATATTATAATTATATATATTATATTAAAATTTTTAATTTGTTATAATGTATATTATAAGATCCTCATTTATTATAATTATAATGAAATACAAAAATTAATTATATTTAATTATTAGATTATCATAAATATAATATAATTAACTAATATTTATAAATTACAATTATTTATAACATATTCATCATTTCAATTTAATTTAATTACATTGAGAGATAATTTATTAAAATTATATAATTTAAAATTCTTAGAATTATATTATTTGATGTTAATTCAGTAATTATTCTATTAATGTTATAAATTTTTTAATAATATTACTATTTATTACATCATCCGGTTCGTCCGGTCAAACTGGTCGAACCTTGAACCTCTCCTTCTTCCGGTTCGTTGTCCGGTCCGGTTTTCACAACCTTGCTTTACATAATGGTATTTCTCTCATTATTGCCAAAGCAAAATCGGACCAATTCTTAGCAATACTTATTAATACCGAGCAAATACACGAACATAGCAATCCCGGGGCCGTTCCGGGTCGGGTTATCGGGCAGCGGCGGTAAAGAATAAGATCACCTGGCGATTGTTATTGATGTCCGGACATGTAGAGCTATGTCGAGACACCTAACGCTAATAACTGTTCCTCGTGCTTTCAAGGCCTCTGCATAATGCACAAAGCCAGCCCTTCCGCGGAAGCCCGAATGGCACACTGGCCCGCCCGTAGCAGCTTGAAAGCTCTAGCCAGCCACAGCCCACGGCCGCCCGTAGGGCCAGAACGCGCAAGGCAGCTAGCCCCTCTGCTTACCCGTACGCCTGCAGTGGTCCGACTGCCCCACGCACGCCTGTCGCCCGCACGATGCTCCCCCTGGAATCGAACTCGGAACCTATTAAAACTTGAAACACTTAACCAATGTGCTGTGAAACAAATTTGTTATAAAACCTATAAATTTATATTTAAATAGAGTAATGAAATTATTAAAATCCTATTAAGATGATATTAAAATTAATCATATTAATAAATGATTTTAATTTAATATTTAATTATTTAAAAATAAATTTATAAAATTAATAACTAATTAAAGTTTTAATATTTTTAATTAAAAATTCAAAGATGTAATTAAACTAAACTAAATTTGTATTTTAAAAATAAATTAATATTAAGTTATTAAAATCATGTTAATAAAATATTTTAAATTAAAATAAACTATTAAAGTTAATTATTTATTAAAATTTCCTACTTTTAATTAAAATCTAGAAGACGTAATTCAACTATAAAAAATTAGTATTTAAAAAAATACTAATATTAATATTGAAATCATATTAATAAAATCTTTTAAATTATTATTTAAGTATTTAAAAATAATTATTAAGTTAATAATTAATTAAAATTTATTTCTTTAATTAAATTCAAATAAGTTTATTAAATTAAAATATTATTGAACTAAGTTATTAAATTATTAATTTAATAGTTAATTAAAAACTAATAAAATCACCGAAAACTCTGGTGGAAAATTTGACGGAAACAAATCCGTTAGAAATCTATCGGAAAACCCGCCGAAAAATCTACCTAAATTAAGTCGAAAAGATTTGACATGATCTGATGGAACTTCATCTGAAAAATTTGTCGGAAATTAGTTCGCCGAAAATCAACAGAAATTTTGCTGGTAAAAAAGGATTTTCCTGTAGTGTGCATTAACCTTATTAGAAAAGTAGAAGAAATGACATTTGTCCATAATTAAAACAATTAAAAAAAAGGTGAGAAGTCAGTAAGCGCTAATGTAACTAAGGGATCGTAGTTGAGAGATTGTAATTGAAGATCAACGTCGAGCAATTGTGGGTTGGAGGACCATGGTCAGCCAACGTCGGTCGGAGGATCATGGTCAGCAATAAAGGACATATTGGTCAAGCGATTGGGGGTCATAGAACCTTGGTTAGGTGAGGATGGTAAGAGGATTATAGTTGAGCAACAATATTTGTAGTATTGTAGTTTGATGATGATAGTTGAAATGTAGTAATTAGCAATTGTGGCCAGATAATCATAGTTAAGCAATGATATCAAAATATTATAGTTGAGCAAATAGTGATTAGATGATTGTAGTTGTGTGACATTAGTTGCAAAAGTCATAACTCAGCCTAATACAACACGATACATTTGAATATGGTTGTAATTCAAAATCATGATAGCAAATATATGACTTCCCAAGACTTAGTTTGAAGATTTCTTTTTTTTTTTTTTTTTACACTTTTCTTAATATAGAACATAGGTCATCTATATCAATCCAAATATATGCGAAAATGAAAATATAAATATTCTTTTATATTAATCTAAACAAACGTTTAAGAGAATAAATATTGCATCAATCATGATTTCACTTTCATTTCTTTAAACATAAATGTACTATTAACTATTAAAAGAATATATATACATACTAAACATACCTAGACTTGGAGCCCAACCTAATCAACAATCTCTATCAACTCAGTCTCTACTTATAGAGAGTTTTACCATTTGCTAAAAATATTCAAGAGTTTTACCATTTCCTAAAAATATTCACAAACAGATAGGGTGATCAATCACATGCTTAATACATCATCTAAAACCTACTACTATAGAGTTTAATATAATTGATAAGAAACAAGATTTATTTTAAGCTACAATATATGAACAATAAATCATATATAAAGTATACTACCCTAGTGTTTGTAATGAAAAGTATACTCAATAGTTTTGATATCCGTACAAGATGTCTGTAAGAACATGCACATATAACAATAACAACATGTACATCATTATGAACTCATAAAAGAGATAGTATTTCATAGCAACATCTGTAAAATAATTTCTAATATGAATATTTACATTAAATAATATCATAGTATAAACAATATACATAAATAATCACATTTCCTTTATTTGTGGCTCCTTTTCATCTGCAATTACATTTATACCTCCCCTAATATACATTTCTGAATCCCCTTATAATTTCCTTTACACTTATACCTCCATTTGTATACATGTTTATGAATCCCGTTATAACTCTACTTCCGCTTTAACTTTAATGTCATCTCAACATATATTCATGTGTATGCAGCCCACTCTGTATATATAATATATAAATATTAATATATATATATATATATATATATATATATATATATATATATATATATAATAATAATTATATAGTATATATATATATATATATATATATATATATATATATACTATATATGACATGAGTGCTACGTATCCTTATAACTCTACTTGTATTGTATGTATAACATTTTTAATATTCTCTAATGTTCCTCCCTTCTCCTTTTCCATCAACACATAAATAATAATAATTTCAACATGTATATCTAACAACATAAATATTTTCAGCATGTAAGAATAATAATATCACATTATCAACATATAAAAGTAGTATTAACATAACACAGAAATATGAAAAATATTAACATGTACAACAAACTTATTATTTTAGGAGAAAATACTTGCACATATACCCAATGTTGGTAAAATATAAAACCATTCATAAATAAAATTTATAGCATCATCTAAAAACTTTTATTATTATATAGCACTACTATTAAAATCAATATATATAATCAGTAAAATCGGCAACACATTTAAACTAGCCAGTGAATCTTCGATATGTTTCATATCAAAATACTCATAATCTTTAAAACTCATTATTAATTTTTTTTATATACTAAGGCTTTCTTAATTCTACGGCACCAGACACGCTTAAGTGCTTTCCAACAAACAAAAAATGCAGCACTACAAGGGCCAAGTGAGAGTGTGTCACACCCAATATTCTAATTTGGAAGAATTATACTATTATCTTTTAATTTGCACAACTATAGTTTTCTAATTTCTTTTATCAGTATAAATACCAGCATTAATAAAACTATTGATACAAACATCAATATAATATACTTATCATGCTTGAGTATTCAAAAATAGATACTAACAAAAAGAAATAAGCTAATAGTAAACCTAAACAATTCTGACCGACCTCACACTCCTAATATTCTTCTTTGACCTAAAAATATTAAACTATATATAATGAGCTAAAAAGTCCAACAAGTTATTAAAACCTACAACTAAACTCAAAGCATGGTAAAGGAGTAATATTTATATCAACAATCAAATCATAACAGTAGCATTCAAATGATCATTAAATCAATGTGAAAAAAAATAAAAATCACATGTAGTAGCAATAAAGTTTGTAAAGCCATAAAATAATATAGTCTGGAAACCAGTAAAGCAGTATAGTAAGAAATTTAATAAATCAATATGAATGTCAAATCAATATTATGGTCATTATATTAGTATTATCAATCAATCAATAAATTATGTGAAGTGGTAAAACTAAAGCATCTATAAAGACTATCAAAATTATAACTGTATAAGAGTATACACATACTATATAACTATTCTATATAAGTATCAAATCAGTATATAGCATACTCAATATATCATATTCTTAGTATCAGTATAGTGAATCAATAATATGAAAGAGTATTAGTGTCTATATCAGTAACAATAATAGTCCAATGGTAGGAGCAATAAAATAATACAATAAAAATAAATCTGTCCAATAATAATAATTTTATATAGGAATAAGAATAATACCTCAATAACATGCATTTTAGTAGTCACACTTAATAAATAAGAATTCTAGCTATCATGGTGTTTTTCAGTAATCGATAGTTGGTAATTATTGGCTCAGTATACACAGTTATCACTTCTTATTTATTGGCACATTAATAACTCCTCAATACTCTCAATCCTTGGACTATTATATTTATATAGGATAACACCAACTATAATATTTAATGGGAAGCTTGTTGGCCAACCATCCTATATAGCAATGGGAATCTTTATTTATCTTTTACACACACACATACATATTATTATCATAGTAAAATACAAGCTATTATAATCTACCCACCTTTAAAAAATATTATCCCTAATATTTTCCTTAAAGATTCGAACATAAAGTCGATATAAACTAAATATATATGATAAAACTCAAATCATATCAAACTTAAATTAAAACTCATTAAGGAATTATACAATTTTGTAGTTAATTCTATCACATGTCATTCGATTATGTATGATATGATAAATCATATATCATTTAAAATAACCTTCTTGCTAGCAAAACTCTCATGTTATTATCTGTCTGCTAGGTATTATAAGTTATACATATGTGATATTATTGGAGTATGTGCAATCAGTCATGGTGCAAGAATCATCCTATGAATACCACTGATAGCTCTAGCATCCTCCTTATTAGCTGATCTTTCACTGCATGTTCTTAACCCTAGAGTTCTATATCCATAAAACTCTTTAGATTGTCCTGCTCTTAAATTAACTCCTACTCTTTATGGATGATCCTGTGCCTTGTGCCTTTGCTATCCACATCAAAAATATTATCTTCTTAGTAGATAATGCTGATCTCCATGCCTCTTTTCAAAATAATACATGCATCATAGTTTCCAGTAGGTGATATCGATCTTGATCCCTTGAATACTATATCTACTTTTATTATTACCAGCACTATCCCTATCCACATTTCTTCATCTATAGTCCTCGTGTTGACATCATACCTAAAGCTCTCATCTTGTTTGGATGTTGGTAATGCCAAATCAATCTCTATTAATCTGGCACACTCCACTAACTCAAAAAATTCTTGAATTTGTAGAGGCGCTAATGGATGTCTCAGCTCCCTATTTAATTTCTATAGAAACCTTTAGCATTTTCCTTCAGTATTATGTATCAGTCATGACCATACCTTGAAAGAGCAATAAACTTAGCTTCATGTTGTATCACTATCTTACATCCCTACTCCAACCTGATAAAAGTCAAGCATCTATTGTAGGGCTAATGAAGGTACAAACTTAATGGGGTATGGTGCATACAATGTAATAAGATGATAATGAGCTAATGTAAAAATTATTGAAATTAAATTATGCTTAGTTTATATATATATATATATGTCCACTTATTTATGTAAGTATGAGTGTCAAATCAAGTAATAAAGCGATGAAGTAGATTGTCAAACCTACGAGGAAGTGTTTTGCTAAACTACAACAGGACAACTACTGCTTACTCCAATTGCATGAATTTATCCTATTGAACAAAAAAATAAAGTTTTCTAGTTCCACCACTAAAAGAAAATAAGTAATAAAATTGATACAATATCAAACTGATGCATATAAATAACATAGTTTTCCTAATGAGACTCTTAATTATTAATATGGATCAAAGCATATACATTCCAAGATCTATATCAGGTTTTTTTTTTTTTAAGGAATGTAAATTGCATTAATCAAAGAAAATAACAACTACAAACAAAAATGAAATAAAATAGAAATAAACTTACAAAGTTATCTTCCTAACAAATGGAAGATAGACATTATTGAAAAGCAATTAAAAACTAAGAGAAATATTTCCAAAAATGAAAATATCTTAATAAAAATAAGATCTACTACTCATTTCAAACCAGATGGGGTGGAAGGGATACCAAAAATAGGTTGACAACCAAAAGGTTTGATTAGTATCCTAGAGTTTCCAAACAGGAAAGATCTGAAAAATAGTGTGACCCTTATCCTCCATTACTCTAATTTCACTATGCAAATATAAGCAAATATGGAAACAAAAAAAAATGAGTATACATAAAGCTGCTACTTCAATCCTTGGACCAACATCTTCGAAGCTTGCCAAACAAATATACTTCTTGAAGCCGAAGTTGCATAGCAGATGATATTCAGCTTCCTTTTGTGAATAGCAATCCTTATCATCTTCAGTAAAAACTAAACAAAAACTAACCAAGACTATGAATCCTTTCACACAAAATTCAAAGACAAAATTTTGAGAAGCTTCAAAAGATGCTTCACAATTAAACCCATCAACACAAGAAGTCATTTCATTTAATGTCAAGGTAAGGATCCAAGCCATTGCTGAGCATTCCCAAATCAACTTTCCTTCATTTAGGAAGATCTTCTACTAGGCCTAAAGATTGCAATTCTTTAAACAATTTCATTTTGCAACTTGAAGAATTTGACACACCAATCTCTAAGCTATGCTCCTTTTGTAACCCCATAACAACATTAGATTTTACATTTGGAATATGAGATACCAATTCTTCCAAATTGATATCATCATCAGAAGATAAATAATCCAGATCAGCAGCTTCCGATCCATCATCTATTTCTCCTTCAATTTGAACAGCAGGTCCATCAATGCAACTCATCAACTTGCCTTCCTAAACATTTACCGTAACAGAAATTCCAATTACATTCACATCGCCATTTGATACCTTATCAGCATCAACATGAACCAACGCGTTTATATTAGCCTAATTAGATAACAAATTGAACTTATTATTTTTAATAAATCTGATACATAGTTATCCAGCAAAGCACCGTGCATATCCACTATTCCATCAGGATTATTATCAGGCAAAATAGTAACCTTATCAATAACCTTCACAACATCAACTATACAAGTATATGCAAAAATACTTATGCAACAATCTCTAGAATAGATTCTAAAGGAATTTCAGCCACCCCTTCACTTAGGCCTTTAGGAGCAAATTTACTAACAAACTTCTTCATAGAATTAACGTGAAAATTGCTTTTGATAGTAGAAAATTTATTTCTCCTATTGTTATTGAATTATACATGCATCCAAGGAACATAGGATAACTCTCTATTAACTTTAATAGGGCCATTATGAACTGGTTCATACGGGATTTCCCTGACTGTACCCAACCCACTCAAATGAGCCTTTCCAGAATTCAATTCCACTGGGACATTATGATAAGAAAAAAATTTATGTACTATCTTTCCACATTTGTAATATAAAGCAGAGATATTTTCATATTAAAATTTTTGGAAAAATTTTCAATCAATCCTTCTATCCTTATTCCAAATGGTATCTTAGAATTCAAATTGATTCGAACACAAGCTCTAACAAATTCCCTTCTACCCTATTTAAACATATTTCCATCTAATAACAAAGGAGTTCCAATCCTTGAAACAATTTTAGCAACAGTAACTTCATCCCAACACTGAAGTGGTAAATGAGGTAAGCGAATCCTAATAGGTGAAGAAATACCATCCATAGAGAGAGGAGAAAAATTAGGTGTCCATTTATCTATACCAACAATGAAACCACCTACATACCAAGGTCCTCAATTTAAAATTTCATCCATAGCTTCAGGTGTTTGAAATGAACACAAAATCTAAACTAATCCAAGAGAGGTTAGATGAAAATCACCAACATTTCTCCATTGACGCCTCAATTCAAGACTACACTTGGAAAAAGGCAAAATTTTAACAATAATTTTAACAACCAAAGAATTTCTCAAAACCTGAACATTACCAGACTCTCTTTCCACATCGAGTTTAACTACATTCACATCCTCGTTATTATTAAAACTTTATTCCATAATTTTAATTGTAATGTGTGAATTTTTGACCCACACATTCCCATTATTCAAAATAACTTTATCAGAGATATGAAGATTAATTCAATCAGCCAAAGTCTTCTTGGAGTTATCCTCTAGCAAAGTAGAAGATGAACCATTCCCGCCCCCAACAAGAAGAGAGGGATAGCTACTAGCAAAGAATCCCTTATCAAACTGATTACTAATAAAAAGGTGAACTTTCAAATTAAACCAAGTAGAAGAAGAAGCCTCAAAATCCTTTGATTTAGGAGGATAATTCGAAATGCTCTTCCTAATCGAATAAGATGGAAAACATCCCAACGAAGAAGAATCGAACTTGCGATCAAAAAAATTTGAGGAAACAACATATTTACATTTTCCTTCAACAGAAATAGGTTTGTGATTAAAAGCAAAATGACCTTCCTTAAAAACTAGATGTGTATTCTTAAAGTATGAAGAACGAGAAAAATCACGATTAAAAGAAAATCTGCCTTTTGCATCAAAAGAAAGATCATTCAAACACACGGCAGAAATTGGGAGTGAGGTACTCCGGTCATCATAATATGACCGGCGACCCTCTACCACCATACAAGGCCTAAGTGGAAGCTTCGTAAAGGAAGAAATTTGAAAAAAAAACTCTTGCACAAAATGTGGATGTTCTCTCACTTTAGACGCTCACTATAAATAACATTATGGGTGAAAAGAATGATTGCTAGCATTCCTACAATTTGCTATCTCCATAGAACCTATAATATTCAAATATCATATGTCTAGGAATACTAATATTTCATTTCAACATTCTCAATTATTCTTGCATTCCTTCATTGAGGCTATGCATCACACTAGATTTTAACTACACACATGGATATTATATGCATTAAATTAATAATGGGAGTTGAAAATATCATTATTTTCATTAAAAATAAAGAGTCTACATTAGTAGTTAATATATTTTTATGTTAGCAGTCCAAAATAAGTTATCTAGCCTAACATTAAAGAAATAACAAGCAAACTTATATTCATTTTATTCATAGAAGATAAAGTACAAAAGAAGTCATAAGAAGTTCATCACCAGGATGGATCAAAGTATATGATCTGCACTCCTTCTTTCTTTAATTAAAGTGTTTCTTATACAAACATAGGCTAAACTTGGCCAAAAAAATCCATATTAAAGGATTCTAACAACAACTTTAAAACCTCCAAAATGCCCATCGTAATAAAAATTATTAAGACTGGTTATATTTCTTCCTTGGGGACAAAAATTCTAATAATTTGATTATTACAAGATTTAAATAAAAATGTTTCATCCTAGAAATGGTATTCACTATCATGCAAAAATGTTTCTTTTAAACTAAAGATAAATTACATGGAAGTATACCACTAACAATGAAATTAACAATATTTGCAAACCATGGTAATTTGTTCATATGAAAAGAAAACAATTATTCATCATGAAAATATTCATTAATTTTAAACTCAATTGATGCATACTTTCAACATAAAGTATAGAAAGATAATCAGTAATTTGATTTTCAATTCCTTTTCTATCCAAAATTTCTACATCGAATTCTTGTGATAGAAGAATTCATCTTCCAATCTTGGTTTGATGTCTTTCTTTGTCATAAGATATTTGATACCATAATAAGCAATATAAATATTTACTTTTATACTGATCAAGTATTATCTAAACTTATCAAATGCAAAAATAATGGCTAGTAGTTCTTTTTTAGTAGGTGCGTAATTATATTTAGCAGAATTTAAAGTTTTATTAGAATAATAAGTGACATGAAATTTTTTATCTCTTTTAATGAAGAAGAACAACACCAACATCAATTTGTCTTGTATCACACATCACTATATAAGGTAAATACCAATCAAGAGAAATAATAACTAGAGTAGTGACCAAGATGTGTAGTATCAAATATAAATAGAACATCCTTCTCTAGTAAATGACATAAGGGCTTAAAAATTTTAGATAAGTATTTAATGAATCTATTATAAAATCTTGCATATCTATGAAAACTTCTAATTCCTTTAACTAAATTGGGTGGAGGAAATTTCTCTATAACCTAGTTTTTTTGCAATATCTACCTCAAATTATTCCTTTAACACATTGAATTTTAAAATTATAATATGCTCATAATGTCTATCTGCTCCACTAGCATTTGAGGAGATCTTTAAGCGATTTAGGGTTCCATCTCCGACGCGCCTGATCTTTCCCTCCTGGCTTTGTTTTTTGGCAATTTTTATTTGTTTCTCTCAATTTTACTCTTCAAAGCTTTCTCCTTTGCTAGTTTTGAGGTTTTTTTTGGGTTTTTTGGTGTTGGGAGATGACGACTCCCATGTCAATCAACCAGTCATCTGCTTCTTTTCTTGAGGGTAAAACTCAGTCTTTTAAAGATGCTTTGGCTGGTTCCTCAATATATTCTCCTAAATTGAAGTTCATTCATTTGTCATTTATGGGTTGTCCAGCTTTGCTATTTGAGGATTATGTGGTTGAATAGTTGGTGGCTCCTTATGCCTTGACTTCGATGGGGAAACTTTTCCTTAAATGGTCGAATCTTGATGTTATTCAGAAGTTTTTTCTTAACCTAAACCATTCCAATGTTTCATGTAGGCCTATTGGATCAAAGGCATGTTGCTACACAACTTGCTGATGATCTGGATTATAGTCGTATATTCACTAGGAGATCGTATTATATACAAGCTGGCCAAATGTGTTTGCTCAAATGGACTCTGGATTTTGATGTTAGGGAAGAATCTCTGATTGCGCCAATTTGGATTTCATTCCCTAATTTTAGACTTCATTTTTTTAATCATAAAATCCTTTTTGGTTTAGCTTCAATTTTCAGAAGGCCATTACAAACGGACCAAGCCACTGCTTCTATTTTTCAACCTTATGTGGCTAGGGTTTTGGTGGAATTGGATGTTTATAAGAAACATCCTAATGAGATTTTGGAGGTGAAGGGTTATTTCTAAAAACTGGATTTTGAAAATTTACCTATCTTTTGTTCTTATTATAAGATGCATGGTCATGGTATTAACGACAATTTTTGAAAACGTCCCCATCTTTGTAAAGAGATGGTTTCATCCAAACAAACACATGGGGATGAAGCCAATGTGATTTCTAATGTAGTTACTACTCCTAACTATGTAATGTTAGAGGATAATGCCTCTAATATGTCTCATATTATTAAGGAGCCTTTGGTAGTATATGGAGATTATCTTGAACCAATTATTTTCAATGCTGCTGTTTTGCATCATGATCAGGGAGTTTTTGCTAAAACTTCTTCTAGTACACTTATTGTCTGTGAGAATAATATGGAGAAAGCTTTGCCTGATATTGTTAATCAAAATGATGCTAATGTTGATTTTATTCGTTCTTGTATGATTAATAAATATTTATTAGATTTGAATAGTAATATGCTTTCTCACAACCTCTTTAAGCCATTGAATGAATAGGAGAATGAGATTGAAACTAATGAAATTCTGTTGGAGGAAGGTGAACTTGTTTCTATGGAGAATAACTCTCCTCTTATAAAAGGCATTAAAGGCAATGCTGTGAGGGATAAAGTTAATATGGAAACAGCATGTTAATATGGAGGATGAAGGGATGTTTATGGATGATGATTTTCCTCATCAGATTAGTCAAGGGATCGAACAAAATGATAGTAAGACTCCTTCAACTTCTCATTATAATAGTGATGCCTTTATTGATGTTGAAGATATGGGAATTGTTGCTAAATGTTTTTCTAAGGATGATAATGATATTAGTTTCATTAAGGTTCATAGTAAAAAAGGTAGAAAGAAACAGCATGTTGTATTGCAATATCCTAGAACCAATCGCTCGCATACTACTCATTAATTTTGTTTTTATGTTTAATTATGTTATTTGGAAAGTGAGGGGTATTGGTTGTCCCTCTTCTAGAATTCGCGTTAAAAATCTTTTTTGTGTTCATAATATTTCTATTCTTGTGTTACTTGAACCCCATTATTTTTTCTTTTATGTTGATTAGTACCTCTCGGATTTTGGGTTTTAAGTACGCTATTTCGAATGTGACTAATAATATTTGGGTTTTTTGGAAAGACCCAAAATTTTTATTGGTGATTTTACTCAAGTGCTGCATTGTCAAGTTGAAGTTTTCAATTTTCATTATTGTGATTCCTTTGTGTATGCTTCTTCCTCTCGTTACATCAGGAAATTGCTTGGGAATAAATAATTAATTTTCATAGTATTTGCAATTTTCCTTGGCTTGTTGGTGGGGATTTCAATGCTGTTGATAACACTTATGAGAGGATAGGAGGTTCTTCTACTTCTTTTCAGTCTATGAAGGATTTTTAGTAATATGATTTTAGATTATAATTTAATTGATGTTGGTTTTTCTAGTAACAATTTCACTTGGAACAGGGGTAATTTATGAAAATGGTTGGACTGTGTGCTTTTTAATGACTTTTGGCTTAATGCTTTTAATTCCATTAATGTGTAGCAACTTAGCAGAACTATGTCTGATCATTCTCCTTTGCTTATTAGCCTGTATTTTAGACAATTCAATGGTTCTTCTCATTTTAGATATCAAAACATGTGGTTACTTCATGATTCTTTTTTAGATATGGTTCAAAATAATTAGCAAGCCCCTTTACATCTGGATAACTCTAGTTTTGGTATGAGAAGACTTTAGTTTAAGCTAAAAAGGCTTATGCAGGTTTTAAATTGGTGGAACCATAATGTTTTTAGAAACCTTTTTTAGTATTTTGAAAGCTGAGTAACTTATTGATAATATTGAATTTTCTTGTCAAATTGATCCTACTGATACTAACTTCTTTCTTTTAAAAAATGCTAAAGTGGAGCCTTTTAAATTCCAAGCTCAAAAAGAGGTTTTTAGGAAGCAAAAAGCTGCTGCTAAGCACTTGGTCGAAGTTGATAACAATACTAAGTATTTTAATGCGTTGGTTAAAGGGAAAAGGGCTAAAAATTGTATCAATAAAATTCAACGGGATTATGGTTTTGTTATTGAGAACACTAAGGAGATTGCTATTTTAGTTGTTCAATATTTTCAAATTCGTCTTAATAAGAATTTTAACCTGGTTCAGATTATTGATCATTTTTTTATTCATAGCCTTATATCCCAAGAGGAGAATATGAATCTCTCTATGCCTCCTTCTTTTGAGTAAGTTAGAGAAACTCTATTTGATATGAATAGTAATTTTGTGGCTGGGGCGAATGGGTTTACTACCCAAGTTTTTCAAAAAGCTTGGCATATTATAATAATAGAAATATAAGTTTTTTACTAGTAATTTTATCCCTAAGTTTTTTACTTCTACCTCTATTGTGCTTATTCCCAAAAATGACTATATCAATACCTGGAATGATTTTAGACCTATCATTCTGTGTACCTTCTTTAAAAAATTGATTTCTAAAATTTTCATGTAAAATCTTCTTACCTCTCTTTTACCTGAAATTATCTCTCCATCTCAAATGGGTTTTGTAAAAGGTAGGCTTATTACGAATAACATTTTGTTGGCTCAAGAATTCTTTCATGATTTGGATGTTAGAGTGAGAGGGGGAAATTTAATTTTAAAGCTTGATATTGTCAAGGCTTTATTGCAAATCTATTTTTTCTGACTTATGTTTTGATGATTGGCAAACCCTACTGATTATCTTGGACTGCCTATTGTTTCTAACATTTCAGGAATCGAAGATTGGACGAACAAACGATGCAAATACAGAAGTGGGTAGGATAGGGTTGAGTCAGTCTGTAATCTATTTTTTTCTCTTCTTGAGTCAGTTTGTAAGGTTCAAGACCGAACCACTATAAATTTCTGTGTTCTTTTTCTTGATTCCGCATTTTTTAATTCCGCATTTATTTCTTTTGTGTGATTTGGTTTATGCAATTTTTATTCTTTGTGAAAAGAGTTTTTAAAATACCAATTCACCCCCATCTTGGTTAGCTTGGGACTAAGTTCATATGGCTTAACATCCCGAACAAACTTTCAAGCTTATGATAATATTAATTAGAATTTTATTTATCATATTCTGGAGCATTTTGGTTTCAATTCTACTTTTATTAAGCTTGTAATAACTTTATTGAATATGTCTATTTCTCTATTATTTTTAATGGCTCTAATAATGGTTTCTTTAGATCTTTTCATGATTTAAGGCAAGGTGACCCTATTTATTCCTCTCTTTTTATTATTGCTGTTGAATATCTAGGGGTCTACCGATCTTTTTGAAAATAATCCTAGTCTCTATTTTAGAACTTTGGGTGGTTTTCTCATATCGCACTTATGTTTTGTAGGTGTCTTTATTAATTTTACCAATGCTTCTATCAATAAAATTGATAAACTTATGGATTTTTTAATCAGTTTGAGATGGTTAGTGGCTTATCTCTTAGCAAGAAAAAAAGGTATTTAATTGCTTTAAGAGGATTTCTAATGATTGTATTTTAGTCATTAAAGCTTTAACTGGTTTTATGCATGCTTATTTACCCATTATGTACCTTGGTGTGCCTCTTTTTAAAGGTAGAAGGAAAACTTTTCTTTTTGATGATCGTATTACTTCTATACATAATAATCTTGTGTCTTGTGACTCTAATTTTCTTAGCTTTGGTGGTAGAGTTACTCTTATCAAAAGTGTTCTATGCTCTTTACCATTTTATAGTTTTCAAACTATTCTTTCAACTCAAGCTATTTGTAATAGAATTCATAAGCTTAAAATTTTTTTTTTTTGGAAAGGTACTTCTACTAATTCCAAAATTACTTGGGCTGCTTGGGATAAATGTTGTGGTCTTTTAGCTGAAGGTTGTTTAGGTTGCAAGAATATGAATAATTTAGCTATGGCTTTTTCTTTTAAACTTTGGTATAATTTTTGTGCTAAAGTTAGCCTTTAGGCAAATTTTATGTTTTCCAAATATTGTGTTAGCAAGCACCCTACTAATTGTTTCTTTAAGCAATGCGACTCTAGAGTGTGGCAAAGGCTTTACAAGGTTAAATGGGATGTTGAGCCCTCCATTGCTTGGGACCTTTGTGAAGGTAATACTTTCTTTTGGCAATATCGGTGGTTAGGTAATTATTCTATTGATTCTATTTTGAATTCTTCTTCCATTACTTCGATTAAGGTTAAATCTTTTTTTAAAGACAATTGTTGGGACTATGAGAAACTTGCTAATGTTATTCTTGATTGTATTATTCATAAAACTCTAAACTTACCTATCAATACTGCTTGTAAAGATATTAACTTATGTGATTTTTCCAAAGATGGGGGTTTTCACTTAAAGAGTATTTGGCATGTTTTTAGATCTAGGAGAAATATTGATAATATTTTTTCCTTGATTTGGCATCAGAGCATTCCTACTATTGTGGCCATCTTTTCTAGAGAATTTTACATAAATTTATTCCCACGGATGATAATTTTACCAAAAAAGGTTTTATGTTTCCTTCCGAGAGTCAATGTTTTTACCAATTGGAGAATATGCATCATGTTTTTATTTTTGGCCCTGTTGCTATTAAAACTTGTGTTTATTTTGATGATTTGTTTAAATTAAATTATTTTAATGCTCCTTTATCCCTCAAATCTATACTTAATGCTTGGTTCTTGAATTCTAAATGGCACTTTCGTAATGTTATTCCTTCTCTCATTTTATTGTTCTTATGGTTGGAGAGGAATAATTCTCTCTTTAATGATGTTTAGATGAATCATCATAAGGTTATTCAGACGGTGAAGGATAAAGTTTTGTCTCTTGTGGCTGTTAAATTTCTCTCTTTAAAGAATTTTAAAAACTATTACTTTGTTGGGAATGCTTTAGGCCTTAACTTGGAGGGGAATCCTACTACTTTAAAGGATAATATTATCTATTGGAACAAATCTCCTAGTAATTTCTTTAAGTTAAATGTGGATGGTGCTAGTAATGGCTCTTCTGTGGGATGTGGTGGTGCTATCATGGATAGTAAAGGTACCCTTATTATTGGTTTTGTTGGTCTTATTCAGAATAGTAATAATTTTGTTGCTATTACCATGGTGATTAATTACGGTATTAAGTTATATATCTCTCTTAAATTAACTAACATTTTTATAGAGGTTAACTCAGATTATGATTTCCAATTCTTATATAATGGTGATGATGATATGTATTGCTCCACATATCTCTTTTATCAAGCTACACAAAATTAAAAATCTGCTGATGTTTTTAATTATTTGTTTCATCATATTAGTAAGGAGGGTAATGCATGTGCTTCTTGTCTAGCTAATGGGCGTTGTAATCTTGACTACTTTTCTTATGTTATTTGGCTCACTATTCTGTTGGCTCTTAGAGATTTGCTTAATCTTGATGCTCTTGGTCTTCCCTATATTAGAACTTAAATGGTATTTTTGGTGACATGCTTCGTTCTCTCTATTCAGGGGCCTTTTTTGGGTTTCCTAGGTGGTGTGCTGGGGCTTTGTCTGGCCTTTATGTTGTTGGGTTGTGTTTAGGTGTCACCATTCATTATTGGCTCTTTGTTATTATCTACTGCTATGTGGTGGTTATGCTTTTTCATATATTGGTGGGTATTATCACTACGGCTACTCTTTACCTGTGGTTTTGCTTCCTGGGTTTTCCTTAGGCTGGGTGGTTTTCTGCCCTTCCTCTCTTCTTCTTGGAGGTGTGGTGTGGTTTCTTTACTTTGGTTCATTTTTATGGTTTCCTAGAATGGTGATTCCCTGTGCTGCCTTATGAGTTTGTTCTTTCTTTGGGGTTCTATGTGTTATATTGTGCTGCTCCTTTTATTTGGGTATTTTCCTGTCTAAATTTTATTGAATAATTGCGGGCATTTCTTTGTGGCTTTCAATTGGGTATTATTCTATCCAGATTGCACAAGTTATGTGGTTGATGGCTTATCCCATTATTGCTCTCCTACCATCAGGTTGCTCTTCTAGTGGGCTGGGGGTATCCGTGAGAGTTTGGCTGGGATTTGGGATTGTGTTGGCTCTGTTTTTGGTTTTGCGATTACTTACAGGAGAGTTTGTCTTTTCTTTGGTCATTGGAATTTGGCTTGGTATATGTCCAACTTGTTTTGGTTATTTGGATGGGGGCTTCTTTTTTGGCTGGGTATTGGTGATTTTCTGGAGATTGAGTATTGCTCTTATGGGGACTTTGACCTTTGCTATTTGGGGCATTTTGAGAAGTTCTTGATTGTTGTTAATGGTAGGATTGAGAGGCATGTGGATTGCCTTAATGAGGCTTCTTATTTTAATTATACTATGAGCACTATAAGTCTTTATCCTTAATTTGGCTTCACGTGGTGGAAGGATTTGGATTACTTATTATTATGCAGACTTTGCTATTCTTATTTTGGCATTGGCTTATTTTTAGATTATCATTTATGGTTTACTTATAATTTTTGGAGCTATAGTTATTTTTTTTGCAGCCATTTTGTTTTGCAGGTGGAGGTGATTATGGCTAACATCAAGCTTTTTTTGTAGAGAAATCATGCTTCATTTCCTTACTTTGATCTTTCTTTTTTGGATGATTGTTTATAACATCTTTAGAATGTTTCTAGGTTGCCTTGTATTTTTGTTTAGTGGAGACTATTAGCTCATATGTTTTGTTTTTCTTTATTTTGTAGCTCATTCGAGTAGTAGTGAGTTGATGGTCTCCCTTAAGGACTTTATAATCATTTTTATTTATTAACACGT
Source organism: Dendrobium catenatum (assembly GCF_001605985.2). Classification (NCBI taxonomy): domain Eukaryota; kingdom Viridiplantae; phylum Streptophyta; class Magnoliopsida; order Asparagales; family Orchidaceae; genus Dendrobium; species Dendrobium catenatum. The sequence goes on from NW_021319911.1 coordinate 985,814, forward strand.
ACGCCCCTCTGTGGGTTTTATTTAAAAATAAAAATAAAAATTCTTACTTTGAAATTTTATGCCGCAGAATAATGCCTTCCATCACCATGAATTGATATTTCTCCTAACTTAATACTAAATTTATCTCTACACATCTTTTCAACATAGAAGTTAAATTCTTAAGATAAGAATTAAATATAGTATTAAATATAAAAAAGTCATTTATAAAGTTTTCAATATCCTGCTCAATTAAAATTGAAAAATTTTACATTATACATCATAAAGACCAAATAGCATTCTCTTAAAAGAAAATGTTCCATAAGGACTGGTGAAGGTACTCTTACCTCGGTCCTCAAGTGCAATAAGAATATGATGATACTTCAAATGTCTTTCTAGAAAGCAAAAAAAAAAATGAATGCCTTGCTAACCTATCTAGCATCTAATCAAGAAAAGGCAAGGAAAATTGGTATTTTCTACTTGCTTTTTTTAATTTTCTATAATCTATACAAATCCTCGACCTAGTGAAAGTTATAGTAGGAATAAGTTCATTATGTACATTTCATATAACATACATGCCATTCCTTTTAGGAATACAATGAATTACGCTCATCCAAGGACTGCTAGAAATGGGATAGAAAATCCTAGCATCAAGCCATTTAAGAATTTCTTTCTTAAAAACTTCTTTCATTAAAAGGATAAATCTTCTTTGAGGTTCAACTTTAGGTATTGAATTAGCTTCAATTAAAATTATATGCATGTATATCGATGGGCTAATTTTTTTATGTATGTAATTTTTTACCCTAAAGCTCTTTTGAAATCACTTTAAACCCTAATCAACTCACACGTTGCTTATGTTCTTCTAAATTTTCAAAAATGATAATAGGAAGAGTTGAGTTACTATTAAGGAAAGTACACTTAAGATGGTTGGATAAAACCTTGTACTCTAGATGAAGATCTTCTTTAATAGAAGGTCTCAAAGTTTTACCCAAAGGTGGAGACTCTAAAGTCTAAATGTTTCTTTAAACAATCACATACTACCTCCAATTGTTAAAAAGGATTCTCCTAAAAACTCATATTTTTCTCAACTTCTTCTTCCAACAAATCTCCTTCTAACAACTCTTCTTTTAAACACTCCACTATAATATCTTCCAAATTATTTCTACAATAATCTCTATTATTATCTTGAGGTGATTTTATAGATTTCAGTATATTAATAGTAACCTCCTGATCTTAACCCCTCATAATTAATTCCCTTTTTTATACATCAATCATATCCTTCCTAATGGCTAAAAAAGGTTATCCTTAAATGAAAGGTGTTTCCCTATCTTCTTTCATATCAAGCACAATAAAATCAGAAAGGAAAATGAATTTATCAACCTTAACCAAAGCATCCTCTAGTACCCCTTTTTAGATAAGTGAAAAGCCCATCAGCTAATTGAATTGTAACATAGGTTGGTTGAATCTCCTCTATATCTAATCTTTTGAAGATTGATAAGGGCATGAGATTTATGCTTGATCTGAGATCACATAAAGCTCTCTCAGATAATTTATCACTGATAGTTGAAGGAATGATGAAACTACCAAGATCTTTAAGTTTTCTAAGAAGTTTCTTTTTAATTATAGCACTACACTTTTCAATTAATGCTACTATTTCAAATTCCCCTAACTTCTTTTTCTTATTCAAAATATCCTTCATGGACTTTGCATATTTGGGCATCATCTTTAAGGCTTCAGAGAACAGTATGTTGATAGTTAATTTCTTAAAAACCTCTAAGAACGTAAAGAATTATTTATTAAGATTTTTTTGATTAACCTCTAAAGAAAATGTGGTGGGGTTCTCTATACAGCCTTCCTAGTTATTTTTTCAAGTTCTTCTCTAGGATCTGGTTGTTGAATAGGGGAATCAATTTTTAAATGTTCTCTTCACCATTATTCTTTAAAATTGATCTATATCCTTGTACTGATCTCCTAAATATCTTCCCCTCCTAAGTTAGATATTATTATATTATTCATCTAATTTTTTATTATTAATCAACCTAGCAAGATGCCATATATGATCTTCAATTTTTTAACAGTAGTGTATTGATATTTTATTTGATTTCCTAATTGTATAACAACATCTTTTAAGGTTATCTTCCCATTCTCAACATGTTCGATTTGTTCAAAACTTGAAGGGTAACACTACAATGTTGTATGATACGGTGTCACATTATTCACATGTCTAGGATCACCTCTTAAGTTAAGGTAATTATTATACATATTTGGTCCATCCTTGACTTCTATAGTATCCTTTAAAAACAAAAGCTAATTTAATAGTAAGAATAGATAAAGCATCTATTTCATAGACTCAATCTACTCTATTAGGATTTATACTATCAGCGTACCCCTGGAAATTATTATTATCCATTTATTTTATCAAATCATAAGCATCCTCAAATGGCTTAAACATTTATGATCCTCCAATTGCAGCATCTATTATTGATCTAAGAGATCTTACTAATCCATTATAAAAGGTTTGAATTACCAACCAATCAGGAAAAGCATGGTGAGGACATTTTCTAAGCATCTCCTTAAATCTCTCCCAACTTACATTAATTCATTATCCTTTAAACTGGATATAATAAGTGGTATCATTTCTAAGCTTAGTAGGTTTTAATGGTAGGGATTACTTTGCAAGGAACTTTTGAGCTAAATCATTCCAAGTAGATATAGAGCCTAGGGGCAGAAAATTTAACCATATTTTAGCCTTATCAATTAGAGAAAATGAGAACAATCTAAGTCTAATAGCATCATCACTAACACCACTATACTTTAAAGTTATACATATTTCTAAGAAACTAGCTAAATATATGTTAGGATGTTCAACAAGAGTTTCACCAAACTGAGAATTTTATACCATTTGGATAATAGTCAATTTCAATTCAAAATTATTAGCCTAGATAGTAAGTCTACTAATACTCTAATGGATTCCTTTTACTACAGGATTAACATACTCCCTAAGTGGTCTAGCATAATTTGAAAGTCTGAATAGGTTGTTAGAACTTTTAAATTTGTCCCAAGGCTGACTAAGAAGGGGGTGAATTGGTAATTTAAAAATCTCATGGAAATTTTAGAGAATCAATTTTGTAGTTTTTAAGCACAATAAAAATTTATCAAAATAAATTTTTTAACCAAAAAATTAAATTGCGGAAAATAAAAATGGTAAAAAATAAAGATAGAAAAGCATATAAATTTATAGTAGTTCAGTCCAATTATACCTACGTCCACTCTTGAAGACTCTCTCTTCATGTTTTGCATTACACTAAAGTGACTCTCCTTTTGTTCTCATAGCAAGGCATAGAAGCCCTTACAATTAACCTCTCTTCCACAAATCCCCAGTGCGACAGGGTATCATCATCCTTTCACACCCTCCTGAAGTTGGTAGAGTACCATCATCCTTTTACACCCTCCTGGTGTCGGCAAAGTATCGTCATCCTTTCATACCCTCCTGGTGTCAGCAGAGTACTATCTCTCCTTTAAAAATCTTCTTCCAAGAGACTTCAAGAAAGTAGGGAAGAAATTTGAAGAACAAGTGATCCCCACCATTGGGTAACCTTATAAATCCCCTCACAAATTCCTCTTCAGAGATCTTTCACTCTCCAATCCTAAGACACTCTCCAAGTGCACTCTCAAAAGATATTAGTAGTAAAAATTCATAGGAGTATTTTGTTAGTTAGTTTTTAGGACCTTATATAGAAAGGACATGAAAAACCATTAAAATTTGAAATTTTCTATTTGATCGAATTGGATCATACAGTACGATCCAACTTCATACGTACGAACAGTTCAAAATTCCTTGTATGATCATGTACGAACCTATTTTCATACTCTGTTAGTTGTATGTACAAACTGACATCATATTGTACGAATAGTTCAAAATGAACAAGTTAGTCAGGTGAGATTCTGTATTAATTCATTTCATACTCTAGTCAGCATTCTGCATGATATTCATTTCATACAATACAGTCAATTCAACCAATTCATGTTTTGTTTGGTACAAAAATGGATGATTCCATTTCAAACTTTAGACACCGTTTATATGAAACTAATTTTTTACAGTACAAATAGTTCAAAAAATTTACCTATTTATATAGATAAAATGGTACGCACCCATTTCACATTCTGGACATCATTTATATGAAACTATTATCATATAGTATGATCAGCTAAAAAAAAATTGAGTTCATTCTAAATGAACTAGTATGTATCCATTTTGTACTCTTGACATTGTCTGTATAAATATAATTTCATACGGTATGAATAGTTCAATCAAAAATTTCTAAGACATGATTTGATTAACTGCATTCTAGAGGAACACTCAGGTCAAATCATCCTGTATGATCCCATAATCGTACATTACAATTAGTTTAAAAAATATAAGTTTTGACTCACTCCCCTAGTGTGTGTGTTCACAGTTACCCAATTATAATTATACTCTCTCAGACTCAAGAAAAATAGAAAAATTATAGACTTTACTTATAAACCCTAATCTAAGTTGTCTTGAAGACTTCAACAGTTTGAAGTATTATTTCTCTAAAATGTTAGTACACACAAACAACACAAACAAAATTTCTAATTTATATTAGAAGAAGCAGTAATCCATACAATAAGATTTTGGAATCATAAAAAATACACATGATATAAAAACATAGTTTTGAAAACTAAGTTGCAATAATCTTCCCCCTTTTTCTGATGGCAAAATAATTATTGTTTAAGTTAAACATTTAAAGAAAATTTTCTCCTTTGCTCTCCCTAAATAAATGACCAATCTAAAAATAAGGGGTTCTCATGAAGATAAAAAAACACAAATCCTAAACCCGAAAAATTAGAAAGAAACAAAGACAACTAAAACAAAAATATACTTGAACAAAACACCAAAAACTACTCGAACAAGACACGAATAAAACATACACACATTCACAAAATAGCACATACATCAACCAACAATCAAAAACATCAAACAATGACTAATGACTCCCTCTTTTGACAACAATAAAAAGGGAAATACATCTTAAAATGAAAATTTTCTATGGATAAATCAAAAGAGTTGAAGAAGAAAAAGATTTTAAAGTATTGCAATTACAAAATTAACTTCCAAATGCTAAAAAAAAAATTCTACTTTCAAATTAAAGAATAACTAATATAAAAAAAGTTAACTAGGATAACTATTAATGTTAGACAAATTATATATATGAATAATTATTGTAAAAAAGGAAGAAATAAAGATTAATGAGTTTCTAATTCAATAATGAAGATTATTGTCACATATGTAGATTTGAATAAGAGATAGACTGATAAAAAGAAAGAATAGTACAGATTTTTTGATTGGCGACATTGCGCATTTTTTTAATTTTTGTGACACACTTTATGCATCTTTTATATTTGGACTAATTTGTGCCTCTTTTCACAGTGGCGAATATTGCACATCTTTTCTAAACAAGTGGCACATTTTGTGCATCTTTATAAGCTTGGCATGCTTTGTACATCTTTTGATATATTTTTGTCTTTCCAATATTAATAAATCTTAACTCAAATTTAAATAATTAATAAAAATTAGCACATTCAAAAAGAAATAAAATAAAAATAAGACATCAATCTTGTAATAATATAGCTAAGTTATATTTGTCTATAAGAATATGAAATTGACCTCCTTATCTACATCAAGTCATAATTTTAATTCAAATTTTGAAAGATTAAATTTTGTAAGGAAATTAATTTGTAGAGAAAAGTAATTGAAAATTCATTCCAAAGATCAACCACAAAAGTTTTTTCTCTAAAAAATATAAATATTTCAAGAAATGAGATTCAATTCATGTCAATAAAACATTCTATCATTTCATTGATCATCCAAAACCCATACAAATAGTTTTCCATTTAACAACATCCCAAATAACATTATCCTAGAAATGCAAAACGTCACATGTAATCACTAATACTAAAAATCACTAAAATCACAGGAAAAACTTCTCAACATCAAACACAAACTCATGAGCACTACAACACATAAGTACAACTAATAATCAGAGGGGCCTTGATCTGGAGGAGATGCATGGTTGGTTGAACATTAAAAAGTAAATACTTATTATAGCTACATTTATGTTAACCGAGTCAAATTGCCCTCGGATCCAATCCATATATATATATATATATATATATATATATATATCTTCATTTTATATAGCATCCCATTTATTCAGGTGATTCTCAATTTGATCAAAGCGTTGATCAAAATGAGTTTCCATTTTGTTGAAGTGTTGGACTATTTCTTGGTAGAAATTCTGGTCAGGTCCAGGTGCAGGTGCTAGAGTAAGAGCTCCTCCTTCCTCAGAATCATCTCCCTCAAAACTTTGATCCCTCCTAAATAGTTCTCAGAAAGAGGCATCAATAAAGAAAATAGGAATTTCAGTGGGTGGATCAGGATGGATAAGATTGTACTTATCTTTTAAGATATAGGAAACTAGATGTCCTAAAGCCACATTTTTCTTCCTCTTATTATGAGGAAGTCCAATATCATAAAGTTTATAAATATATTCCATGATAAGTTAGGCTTTATCAAAAGGTTTTTCTATCATAATCAAATATATGATAGTGGATAAGAGAGGAGTAAAATTTATGTGATCACCAGCTTTTGGAATAATTGAGGTTCTCAAAATATGTTGTATAATCTGGGCATTTTGATTTAAAGTGTACATATGAGATAGATGGCTAACTTGGGCAATACCTCTAAGAGTTTGATTTATTTTTGACCAATCAAAGTTGGCTCTAGAGGTTAAGGTGTATGCTCTAATTCCTTGAGTTCTTAGGTGAAGAAAGTTGCCTAAGTCTTCCTTAGAGATTTCTACTTGTTGCTTGAAAACATAAAAGATAATCCTAGTGTGATCCTTGTTTACCTTCATGTTAGCCAGAAAAGTTTGGAATGTCTCTTTATCGTGGGCATAGATGAGGGTAGGGATAAAAGAAAATTGGGTTGACGCAAAAGTGGCATAACAAAAAAGTTAATGTCACTTTGAATCAGAAGATGAGAGGGGGTAATTTTTGTAGTAAAACACCTATCGAAAGCTTCCCCATTCTCTTTAGAAAGAACACTATCATCCCTACCATATCTAGGGGATGAGCCCTTAGAAGTGTGAGGTCGTTTGCTACTACTGCTAGCCATTTCTCATATTTGGACTCGAGAAGGTTTAGAATGGATGAGAATGTGAAGAAAAACTTATCCAAGACCCTTCAATTTAAAGAAAAATGACCTATCATATAGTACAAAATTAAGATTATACGTACAATTACAAAATCATATGAGACGAAAAACTTTTCATACAAATGAATGAATACGGCCAAAAATGATATGACTTTTCATAAAATGTCATTCCTGAAGCATCCTTTCATACAGAATTTTTAACCACTAGAATAGACAAATGAATAGCTATTCGTTTGGAATGATTAGAATATTATAGGTCATTTTATGACAGTTAGGTTCGTCCCCATGAGAAACTAACAATAGGATCGTATAGATAAAATTTGATTTCATACATACAATCAGATAAAAAATAATTGAACCCTCTCTAAAATCATGCCCACTCGTACAAACAAAATAACATGGTTTGTACATATGATGATGACATCGTACAGTACAAAATTCAATGAAAAAAAAACTTAATTTCATGTGCTCAACTCAAAAACCTATCATGTACATTCTATCGAATTTTTACAATACGAAAAAATTCATACATTACGAAGAAAATATTTTTAAAATATATATTATAAATAGAAACCTTTTCAAAATCAATCACCTAAAATCCAATGACGCACAAATTTGAAAGAAAAAAGATAAACAATAACATCCTAAAAGAAAAATAATCATAATAATCAAAATAAAAACACACAAATAAAGAAATAGTAACAGATAAATAGAGAAAATAAATAAATACATATTCACACAACAAATCAAGTTTATAGAATTTCAATTTAAATATTAAGATCAATTGCACAATCTGGTTCTTAAAGTATTAAATGTGTTAAAAGCCAGTGGTTTTGTGAAAATATCTACAAGTTGATTCTAAGTATCAACATGATGTAATTCAATTTATCCCTTTGCTACTTGATATCTAATGAAGTGATATCTTATGTCTATATGCTTGGTTCTAGAATGTTGAAATATGATTCTTTGAAATGCATATGGCACTAGTATTATCATAAAAAATTAGAATTATGCTAATAGAAAATTCTAAGTCAATCAGTTGTTATTTTAACCAAAGAATTTGTGCCACATAACTACCTAAGGCGTTGTATTTTGCTTCAGCAATGGAAAGGGCTTTTGAATTCTATTTTCTACTGGACTAAGAAACTAAAGAGTTTTTTATGAATTCGCAAGTTCTAAATGTACTTTTCTGGTCAACCCTACATCCTACAAAATCTAAATCAAAATATCCAATAATTTCATAAGAAGAACTATGCATAAGATACCAAATCACTAAGTTTTGAGTTCCTAAAAGATATCCAAAAACTCTTTTAACTGCTATCAAATGTGGTTCATTTGGATCATATTAAAATCTAGCACACAAATAAATATTAAACAATATATCTAGTCTGCTAGCAGTTAAGTAAAGCAATGATCTAATTATTCCTCTAAATTTCTTTTAATCAACAGATTTTCCCTTAGGGACCTTATCTAACTATACTGAGAAACGCATTGATGTAGTTACTAGTTTAGCATTATCCATTTTAAGGATGTCCTTAATATACTTCAACTCACTAAGAAATATTCCTTCCTCATATTGCTTTATGCTAAAACTAAGAAAATAACTCAAGTCTCCCATCAAACTCATTTCAAACTCACTACTCATTATTTTAGAAAAATCATGACAAAAATTTTTATTAGTAGATCCAAACAAAATGTCATCAATATATATTTGAATAATGAGTATGACATCTCTTATCCTTTTTAAAAAGAGAGTAGTGTTCACACTTTCTTTTACAAATGACCTTTATAATAGGGAATAGCTTAACCTCTCGTACCAAGCCCTAGGTGCATGTTTTAGTCTGTATAATGCCTTTTTCAGTTAAAATACATGATTAGAGAATTATGAATTTTCTAAACCTAAAGGTTGCTCAACATAAACATCCACTTGTATTACCCCATTGGGAAAGTCACTCTTAATATCCATTTCATACAATTTAAAACCTTAAAATAGGCAAAGACTAACAAAACCCTAATTGCTTCGTGTCTTGCTACATGGGCAAAATTTTCTTTAAAATTAATCCCTTCTATTTAATTATATCCCTTGGACACCAATCATGCCTTATTTTTAATCACAACTCTTGAATCATTCATTTTATTTTTGAACACACACTTAGTTTCAACAACACTTTGACTATTAGGCCTTTCAATTAATTCCCAAATATTATTTCTTACAAAATGATTCAACTCTTTCAGCATGATCAAAATCCAAAATTCATCTGAAATTGCTTGATGTATATTATTGGGTTCAATCATCGATATAAAGGTAGAATTGTTCACTTCTTTGTTAAGTTCATGCATAGTCCTAACACCCTCACTAAGTTTACATAAAATCAATTCCTTAGGGTGATTCTTAGAAAATTTTGATTCTCTAGGCAAAAGGGTTTTCTTTTCCTACATTCTCTTCCAAATTTGTCTTTTTAATTTCATGGGAGATTTTTCTATATGATCTTGTTCCAACCTTGGCTCTTCTGAAATGTCAAATTCATCAAAAATAATATGTGTGGTCTCCTCAACTACCAAAGTTCTCTTGTTAAAAATATATAGAATTTACCAACACTAGAATATCTAAGAAAATTTATTCATCAGATTTTGGATCAAATTTTCTTAAAAGAGTTTTACCATTATTATAAATAAACACCTACATCCAAAAATATGCAAATTTGAAAGATTTGGTGCTCTACCTTAAGAAGTTCAAAGGGTTTCTTATTCAACTTGGATGTAACCTTCACACTATTCTTTTTTTTTTCTTTTTTTCTTTTTTGAAGGAAATGCAGCAAATTGCATTAAAGAAATAAGGAAGACAAACTAAGGACTCAAAACAATGGATTCCTCCTTTAACAAAGGCATAAACAAAGGAGGAACCTTATTCACACTAACATCATCCCAAATAAAAGAACTCAAAATGGTTAAACTCATTGAATAAATGAGCATCTTCATACCTTGAGTCTCCACTTTGTTTGGAATTATGCAAAAAAAAAATTATAACGTTAACATTATCTCCTTCAATTATAATTCCCTTGCACTTGAACATACAATCTTTTGTCATCTCTTTTATTGATTGAATAGCCAATAGCTCCAATATAGATAAGTCCCAATGAACATGCGATTTTCCAAAATCCAAGAGTAATCTTCCTTTATGATCACGAAACACCCCTCTAATTCCAGACTTATAAGATGTGAGTAATGCAGCATCCACAATTACTTTTATCCAATTGGGTGGAGGGGGATACCAATGCAAATTTGATAGCCTAGAAGGCTTATTAACATCCAATATTCCCAAGATTCTACCAATTTAAAGCATAACTCACTACATTAGCAACAATAATGAGTGAGCTATCTTCCTTCCCATTATGAATCAAATTGTTCCTTAATTTCCATGCAAAGAACACCACATTATAATACAAATTAATCATAAAGGGACTTTTTCTGGATAGCAAATTATAATAATTTATCATGGAGTTAAAAACCTGAATAGCGAAACCCCATTTACCGACCTGATAAAGAACTTCCTTCAGCTTAACACACCTAGCAGCCAAATGATCGCCTTCTTCCATATCATTATAGCTCCTCGGGCATTGGTTCCCACTTTGCGATCTTTTATACTCAAGGAATTTATAAGTAGGAAGGCCATTATTAAAAATTCTCCACCATAGAGTCTCCACCTTTGGGTTCAACTTGCCTTTTTAATCTAGCTCCAAAACTGCATTGGATTAGTGTGTAAAATCGAACTCTCGAACTCCATGGAAGAGATGGACTTTCCATTTTTCTTATACAGCAGCTCCATTTTGTCTTCTTCCATTTCAGAAAAAATATTAATTTGTAAGATTAAGTTTACATGATCTTTCCCCATAAATCTGCTTATAACATTCACATTCCAACCTCCATTAGTGGTGAAGTTAGATACTGAAAACTGCTACTATCATGAGAAGAAACAATGGTAGGTCATTTGGTAATACTTTTATCCAATATCCATGTATCATTGAATACATCAATATCTTCTCCATTAGCAACATTCCATCTAATTAAAGGCCTTAGTGGTTTACCTCCATCCATGATGATCGTCCAAGCAGGAGACATCTTCCTTTTTGATTCTACATTCTCCAACAGATTTCCATATTTTGGATGGAACACTTTTCAGCAAGGATTCTTTATCTTTCATGTACCTCCAAGCAATTTTGGCTCTCAATGGACCTACCTTAGTATAACAAGAGTGAAGAGCTCTACCTCCCCATTTCATCGTCAAGCACATGATATAGTGTATCCCAATTGACATAGTGTATCCCATGTCTTCCATTGGATTTATTCCAAATAAAGCTTCTACAAATCTTATCAACCTCATCAAGTACACTATTAGGCACAAGAGAATTGGTATAATGGAAGATGGTGAATGATAACAAGATTGTATTAGATAACAAAATCTTGCCTGCCAAGGATATCAATCTTCCTCCCCATATATTTATCATCCTCAAAGCCTTGTCAACAATAAACTGAAAGTCTTCTTTTACTAGCCTTCTCATTTCTAACTTTACTCCAAGATATGACAACTCCTTAGCTGTTTTGACCCAATAATTCAACCAATAGATTTCTTCATTCTTCTACTAAATGTTTTGCCAAACACCGTAGAAGATTTGTTGATATTTATTGATAAACCCGACCAACCACAAAAAAATTCCAGAATTGTTTTTATCTCCTTGACTACCTTCAAGTTTGCTACCAAGAGATAATCACATCATCAGCATACAACAAATGTGAAATTCTAGGCCCATTTGAACACAACCGAACTCTAATGGAGCCTCCTCTTTGTTTGAAAGTATTTGATAACAACTGAACACAAAGGATAAATAAATATGGAGACAAGGGACATTCTTGTCAAAAGCCACTATGAACATCTATCAAATTTGACAAATTGTCATTGATTAAAATAGAGAATTTAGAGTTTTGTACACATTCCAAAATCAGATTAGAAAATTTAATAGGAAACCCAAAATAACTCAAAGCTTTCACCAAAGTGGGCCACCCCATCAAATTATAGGCCTCCTCCATATAAATTTTGAAGGATACAAAACCTTTTGAAGAATGAGAATGCCTTCATTTATGCTTAACCTTTTGAGCTATCAACACATGATCTGATAATGATCTTCATTTTAAGTAAGCTGCTTGCTCTTCTGAGATCAATTTAGGGATGATTGAAGACATCCTATTCATAAGAATATTTTCTACTAATTTGTATATAGTATTACATAAGCTTATAGGTCTATAGTTTGAAGGGGTTATTAGGTTGCTAACTTTTGGAATCAGTACAATAATTGTCTCCTTACATTTTGAGTCCATATCTGATGATTAAAAAAATCAGTTATGGCTTTCCACAAGTTAAATTTAATTATCTCCCAATAAGCTTTAAAGAAAGAAAAGGTAATACCATCATTACCTGCAGAGATATTATATCCACTATGCTTGACAACTTCTTCCATCTCTTCAATAGTGAAAGCTTTGTTCAACATTTCTCTATCACCATCATATAGACAACTCCACGGTGCAGGCCAATCCTCAAGTTTGCATTCTTTATTTTTCCATTTTTCTTTGAAGTAACAATTCATAACATCCTCTATTTGAAGTTGATCCTCCACAATTTCACCATTTACATTTTTAATCTTTGCAATGTAGTTTGAATTCCTTCTAGCCGAGGCAAATGCTTGAAATAACTTTGAATTCTAATCTCCCTCCAACATCTACTTCACCTTAGCTCTTTGCCCCCACCATGTGTCCAACCGAGCTAGTGTATAGTTGAGTTCAGCCACCTTCACTTTTAGCAACCAGCATTCCTCTTCCAATAGATCTCCTTCATTAGCTTCTTTCATTTGAAGATCCACTATTTGTTTCAACAAATCAATTTTCAATGAGAATAAACTTTTCATTTTTGTTTTGCTCCAATAAAATAAAGCCTTTAATGATTTCTTCAATTTAGAATTCAAGATATGAGCTAAGCTGCCTTCATAATTCCTCAACCAGACACTTCTGACCACAACAGTCGAAGCCTTATTAGAGGCCCAAATATCTTCAAACCTTAATACATTCTTAGTTGATTGCTAAACCATGAGATTTAAGAGGACTGGGCAATGGTCTGAAGCCACACAAACCAAATGTCTTACCATAAAACAATTGGATGAATTTAATGCAGTCGAGTTTAGGAAGCATCTGTCAAGTCTTTCAAGGATTTGGTCCACGCCTTTTTTGTTGTTACACCAAGTGAACCTTGGTACCACATACCCTACTTCATGAAAATCATTGCAAGCTAGAAAATTCTTCATTTCTTTAGGTCCTAGGGAAAGTTTGAATATTTTCCCTCCCCTCTTATCTTTCCTTGAAAATATACAATTGAAATCTCCTTTTATTACCATAGGCAAATCCTTAGAGGAATAGTATTCCAACCTTTCCCAAAGTCCTCTCCTTTTATAGACATCCTTATTGCCATAGATTGAAGCAATCCTCTACTTGCATTTGTTAGGAACCTCCAAATCACCAATAAATTATGATGAAGTTTCTAAATTTTAAAAATGTACTATATTTGATTTCCACACTACAAGAATACCCCCTGACAATCCTTCTGAAGGGACATGAAAGAAGTCCCACTCTTAGCCAACTAATTGATCAACATCCTTTCGTTCAAAATTTAAGATTTTGGTTTCCAATAAACAAATAAAAAAGACACCATACTCCTTAACTACCTCCTTCAAGTAAAGAGAAGCTTTCCTCTTCCTAGCTCCTCTACAGTTCCAAAAATATATGGAAGAAGTCATTGAATAAGAGGGGAAAAAGTCCATATCTTATCTTTAATATCAGCTTCCGCTCTCCTACTCCTAGGAGCCAAATTGATAGGTCCTAATCCTTTTAATTGTTTGGATCCTTTCCTCTTAATATTAGAGGAACCACCTTCCTTCATTTCAATAACCTCCATCATTCCCTCCAAGTTACTCTTGAAATTGACTTATGTAACTTTATTTAACCCATTCATTCCTTCAACCATATTGGTATCAATCATCTCAGAGAAAACAATCTCTCCTTCCTCTACCAATCCATCTAGGATATCAAATTTATTTTCAGAGACAATATTAGAATATTTGATGGACATACTGTTAGCTCCATTGATCTCCATGGCTGACATTTCCATTATTTTTTGACTTTGTACCTTATGAGTATCTTTATCTTCAATAACTTTTTCTGTCTTAACAACTGCCTCCTCCACTGTTGAGTTCTTCTCAGCTTCCGCAGGTCTCTATCTAAGTTCATTTTTAACACCTTCAAAAAAAATTTCGACCATTTGAACCTTGTTGCGAGGGATTATTTTCTTGTAAGCAAATTTATTATTTAATTTTCTCCCATAACTAACCTACAATCAAGGACCATATCCATCCTTTGCTACATTAGGAGCTTCAGTAGGTGTAGAATTGTTAATTTTTGAGCTAACTTCCTCCTCTGAACCAAAAATTTCATCCATACACTTCTCTAAACATTCATTCTTCGTATGACCAATTTTTCCACAACAAAAAAAGAAATCTGGTATTCTTTTATATTCAATTTTTTGAAAGAACTTTCTAGAGCTCCCTTCCACCCATACTCCAAGAGGCAATTGGGTATCCAATTTGATAAGAACACAAACCCTCCCAAACTCCCTCCTTCCCTATTGGAACATGTTTACATCAATCATGCAAGGCTTTCCAACCACTGAGGCAATTCTACAAATATTGATCTCATCCCAACATTGTAATGGAAGATTTGGCATCCTAATCCAAATAGGAGAAGACAATTCTTTTAAGGATGATGGGGAGAAATTTGGCAACCATTTATCCATTCTGATGATCTTCCCATTGAAAAACCAAGGTCTATTTGAGAAGACTGCTTCCAATGAATTTTTATCATGGAAAGAACAAAGGATCCAGTCCAATCCTAGCATTTTTAGATGAAACTTCCCAAAAGGAGCCCACTACCTTCTAAGCTCAGTTCTTACAACAGGGAATGGAACTTTGCTTCCAAATACTTTGATTACTATTGAGTTTTGAAGCTTACTAGAGTTTTCTAGTTCCTTTTCCACATGTAGTTTAACAGTCGATCCATCTTCAAATAAATAATCTCCTAATTCCAGATCTAGTACCTTTATATTCTCTTTCTTACTCCAAACATTTAGCTGATTAGCGGACATAGGTCTTGTTGTTACTTCATTCAGGACATCCTTACACATCCCCAATTCTCCTGAATTGCATTCACGGACTCTCTCCAAATCAGAATTACTCAATTCCTAATTTTTATTAATCCCAACAACAACTTCCTTTGATGAATTCCCTAAGGTTTCAACCACAACTCAATCACAATCATGGTCCAAACAATTTGTTTCAGCAACATAATTTTGTATTACAAAACCTCTTTCCACCATCAAGTTATCTTCAAACATATTTTTTGAAAATAACTTAGTCGAAGGAGAAGCTTACCCAGACTCCATCATTCCAGGAACTTTTCCTTTTTTCGAACTGAGCTATAGCAATACCTTCAACCATTATGCTTTTCCCTTTACCAACAACTTTGGAAACCTTTTTAGAAGAAGATAACAGTCCTCCTTCATTAATAACTAATGGCATTCTCGACCTGATCTTAGATTTTGTTCCTTGAGCAAAACCTGGAAGTTTGTCTCCAAATGCAGAAGGAGATGTTAAAAATGACCTAACTAGAATGTTAGAATTCACTACAAGAATTTGATGAGCATCCACTGGACCACTGAACATTGGTGGCAGGCGACCCTCCATCACCATCGGCTTCAACGAAAAACCCTTGAACTTGAATTTTGAAAATCCAATGCCAAACTTTTTATTTTATCGGAGCTTCTCTCTATTGACAATGGAAATAACAAGCCATACTAATCTCTTCACCCTATTCAAAATATAACAAGCTGTACTAACCACTTCAGCCCAAAAATATTTAAAAGTGTGTATTCTAATAATATAGCTCTAGCGGCTTCAATTAATATTTTATTCTTTCTTTTGACAACACCATTCTGCTGAGGGGTTCTAGGTGCTGAAAATTTGTGATCAATTCCTTTCTCTCTATAAAAAACTTCATTTTTTTCATTTTCAAATTCTCCTCAATGATCATTTTGAATTGATAAAATCTCACATCCTAATTTACTCTAAATCCAAATAATAAAATTACTAAATTCCTCAAATGATTTACTCTTATGAAATAAGAATTTGACCCAAGTGAATCTTGAAAAATCATCAACTATAATAAATCCAAACACTTTATCTCTTAGACTTACAGTACTAACTGGTCCAAAAAGATCCATATGAATAACTTCTAACAGTTTATTAGTTCTAAGATCCTTAATGGAATGAGAGAACTTCACCTATTTTCCTAATTGACATGTACCACATAGGTGGTCCTTAGTGAAGTTTAGTTTAGGTATTTTTCTAACCAATTCTTTTTGAGTAATTTTCCTATGGTTTTTCATACTTCGTGATAAACTCTTCTATGCCATAAACATGATTCATCGGTAATTATTTTATGACAAAAGGTATTATAATATTTTATAAAAATTAAATCAATCATGCACATATTATTTACCCTATTTTCATGCAATACATTAATTCCATTTTGGCTTATTATACAGCTAGTGGAAAAAAATCTACATTATAACCATTATCATATAACTGACTAATACTCAATAAGTTATGCTTTAACCATTCTACCAATAAAATATTTTTAATGAAAAAATTATTCAAATTTCCAATCATACCTGTGCCTACCACTTTCCTAATGGTATTATCTCCCAGTATAATCTTACCTCCATTCCCAGCTTCCAACAATACAAATTATGATGTATCTCTAGTCATATGTTTTGAACATCCACTATCTAGGTACAAAATGCTCTCACGAGGTCTTGTATGAAACTATTTCTACAAGATGTTCAAACATTAGACTTGGGAACCCAAAAAAGTTAGGGTTCACCTCTTGGTAAAAATAATCAAGATGCATGCTTGATATGCTATTTTTTATGCATCTTAGATCTCCACACTAAATGTGATTTACTATGAATAGTACAAGTGTGTGAGATATGCCCAATCAATCCACAAAAAAATATTTCACGCCAGGAAAAGGACTTATTAATCTACGGGAGTTATACTATCTTTTTCTAGGTTTTGACATTTTAGGCTTCTGATTAGGATTAAAAAAATCTTCAAGTGTTGGGGGTATCCTGTTTTCCTCAAGTGCTTTTAGTTTCTCACTAAGATATAAATTTGTACTATCTAAAACTGAATTATCAACTTTTAAATAATGCTCTCTTTGATTAGATTCATCCAAAAATGTTTTAAAATCATTTTCAAGTTCAGTGTGTGATGATTTTAATAGTTCATATAGTTTGTTCAAATCATCAAACTCATATAATAATTTTATTTGGTTGTTATCTATAAATGTATGATCATTCCTAAGAATTTCATACTCTTTCTTGTAATTCTAAAATTTTTATGTTCAACTTAGCATGCATTTTTTTGAGTTTCCTATAAGTAGTATGAATTTTCTCATAAATATCAAATAACTCTTCATAGGTTAAGTCACATACCTCTTCTTGATCTGACTGATTAAGCTTGTCGGCCATTAAACACAAGTTCATGACTTCTTCCTCTACTTCTATTTCTGAGGAATCCGAAGCTGAGTTCACCCAAAATGTTCTCTGCAATCTCTTGTTGCCCTTCCTCACGTTTGTTTCATTCTCAACATTAACCTTACTAGGATTTGGTTTGAGATTTGGGCATTTAGATTTGATGTTTCTAGGCTTCCTGCTTTAAAAGCAAATTACTTCATTATAAGCTTTAACATTTTTATAGAACTTACCTTTATTCCATTGCTGACATCTCCTTTGCTTCCTCTTAAGAAAACTTCTGAATTGCCTTATCATTAAGGTAAAGTCATCTTCATCCTCAGGCTGAGACTGATCACTATCCAAGTCATCTATTTTCAATGTAATATTTTTCTCCTTTTGCTTCTCACCTGCATCAATATGTCTTTTAGTCACTCCTTGTTCGTTAAAAATTAGTGATCCAAAAAGATTGTCAATAGAATAAGCATTTAAGTCTTTTGATTATGTTATAGCAGTTATCTTTGCATCATAAGTAATGGGTAAATAATGAAGAATTTTATTTATTTTTTTAGCATTCATTAGTTCCCTACCTAAAGCATGCCAGGTGACTATCTGTGTGAAACAAGTATACATATCAATGATTGATTCATTCAATTTCATGCAAAATAGTTCATAATCATGTAGTAGAATATTCAATCTAGATTATTTCATCTTATTAGTTCCTTCATATGTAATGCAAAGCCTATCCTAAATTTTGTTTTTTAGTTATACAAGTTGAGACTCACATATAGTCTTCAGACTTAAGTGCACAAAAAAACTATTTAAATATTTAGTGATTAACTGAGCTAAGTCTTTTTCTTTTATAGTCTAGTCAGTAAATGGTGTTTTAATTATTACATTATTAATAAGTCTAGTTGGTCTAGTGTAGCCTTCATGTACAAAAGGGGTGTTATCAAACAATGGGGGTCTTGTGATAGAATATCCTTTAGGTTTGTTACAATTTCCAAAAGTAGCCATGATTATTTTCAAAAGCTATTTAAATCTTAATTTTTGAAAGTATGTTCTGATGCCACTTGTAAGTCCAGTTGCAACATCTATGATTGATCTAAGAGATCCTACTAATATGTTATAAAAGGTTTAAATTACCAACCAATCAAGTAAAGTATGGTGAGAACATTTTCTAAGCATCTCCTTAAATCTCTCCCAACTTACATAAGTGTTATCCTTCAAATTGGATATAATAAGTGTTATCATTTTTAGGCTTAGTAGGTTTTTATGGTAGGAATTACTTTGTAAGGAACATGTGAGCTAACTCATTCCAAGTGGATAAAGAGGCTAGGGGCAAAAACTTTAACCACATTTTAGCCTTATCACTTAGAGATATTGGGAACAGTCTAAGTCTAATAGCATCATCACTGACACCATTATACTTAAAAGTTATACATATTTCTAAGAAACTGGCTAAATATAAGTTAGGATCTCTAACTAAAGTTTCACCAAATTGAGAATTTTATACCATTTGGATAAAAGTCAGTTTCAATTCAAAATTATTAGCTTAGATTGTAGGTCTACTGATACGAATTATCATACTCCCTAAGTGGTCTAACATAATATGAAAGTCCAAATAGGTTGTTAGACCTATTAAATTTGTCCCAAGGCTAACCAAGAGGGGGGTAAATTGGTGATTTAAAAATCTCTTGGAAATTTTAGAAAATCAATTTTGTAGTTTTTAAGCACAATAAAATTTTATCAAAATAAACTTTTCAATCACAAAATTAAATTACAGAAAATAAAAATAGTAAAAAGTAAAGATAAAAAAAAATAGAAATTTATAGTGGTTCGGTTCAACTAGACCTACGTCCACTCCTTGAAGTCTCCTAGTGACTCTTATTTTGCTCCCACAACATGGTTGAGAAGCCCTTATAATTAATCTCTCTTCTACCAATCTCCGGTGCGGCATAGTATCGTCATCCTTTAATACCCTCCTAGTGTTGGTAGAGTACCATCATCCTTTCACACCCTCTTAGTGTCGACAGAGTACCGTCACTCCTTTAAAAATCTTCTTCCGAGAGGCTTCAAAGTAGGGAAGAACTTTGAAGAACAAGAAAGTGATCCACACCATTAGGTAACCTTATGAATATCCTCACAAATCCCTCTTAAGATATATCTCTCTCTCCAATCTCAAGATAGCCAAGCGCACTCTCAAAAGAAATTTGTAATAAAAATTCATAGGAATTTTTTGTCAGTTAGTTTTTAGGACCTTATATAGAAAGGATAAGAAAAACCATCCATAAAATTGAAATTTTCAATTTGATTGTGCTGGATCGTACAGTAAAATCACACTTTATACATATGAAGAATTCAAAATTCCTTGTACAATCCTGTATGAACCTATTTTCATACTCTATCAGTCGTATATACGAACTAACATCGTATTATATGAATGGTTTAAATATAAACAAGTTCGTTAGGTATGTTTTTGTATGAATGCATTTTATACTCTAATCAGCTTATTGTATGATATTCATTTCATACATTACGATTAGTTAAACTAAATCATGCTTTATTTGGTATAAAAATGGACAAGTCCATTTTGTACTTTAGACATTGTCTGTATGAAACTAATTTCATACAGTACGAATAATTCAAAAAATTTGCCTGTTTATATAGATGAACTGGTACACTCTCATTTTGTACTTTGGACATTGTCTATATGAAACTATGATCATATAGTACGATCCGTTCAGAACATTTTGTGCTCATTCTGGATGAACTGATACGTATCCATTTCATGCTCTAGAAGAAGCATGTACGAATGTAACTCTGTATAGTACAAACAATTCAATAAAAACATTTTAAGGAATGATTGGATTAATTGCATTTTGGAGGAACGCTTAGGTCAAATCGTCTCGTATGATCCCATAAACCACTATAGGAAAATCAATTATTATCGGTGGTATTTTCTGACAAAAAATCATCATTTTTTAGTGGTTTTATAAATTTCCAACGGCTTTTTGAAGGCAAATTTTTCGCCGATAAAACAGGCATAGGAAAAATATTTTTTGTGATATTTTCCGAAAGCAAATCTTTCTAGCAAAAAAAGGCTGCCAAAATAATATCTAAAATTTAATTAAAAAATTTTGACCTACTGCCCATTTAAGTTAATAATTAATTAAATATGTTATTATATTAATAATTAATTAGACTATGTTATTAAATTTATAATTAATTAAAATAAATTAATAACTAATTAAAATAAACTACAATTATTAATTAATTAAATTATTTAAGAAAATATGGAATTTCAAAAAATACTATGAAAAATTGTCGGAAAGCCGCCAGAAAATTGTCGAAAATCCTTCTAAAAAATAGGCCGCATAATGTCGTCGGAAAACTGCCAAAAATTCTTTTGAAAAATTAGGCCACTGGAATGCCATCAGAAAATAGTTCGCTGGCAAGATGCTAGAAAAATCAGCCGATAATTAATGATTTTGCTGTAGTGATCGTACAGTATGATTAGTTTAAAAAATATAAGTTTTGACTTACTCCCCCAATGTGTGTGTGTGTGTGTGTATGATTATCCAATTACAATCACACTCTCTTAGATTCAAGAAAAACAGAAGAAGTACAAACTTCAATTATAATAAACCCTAATCTAAGTTGTCCTGGAGTCTTTAGCAATCTAGAGTATGATTTCTCTAAAACATTAGAACACATTAATAATACAAAAAAAAATCTTCAATATATGTTAGGAGAAATAGTAATTAATATAATAATATTTAAGAATCATAAAAAATACACATTATATAAAAATATAGTTTTGAAAACTATGTTGTAACATAATCTTTATATTAAACTAGGTTAGAAACTATTAAAAGATTTTTGGATTTTCAAATTTTCGTAAATGTCTTTTCTATTTCTGGATCAATCAATAAGGGCTCCTTACTAGATCTATCAAGCATGCAATGAGAGATAATAATTAAAAATTCAAAATTTGAATAATAAATAGAAAATATTTTTAGATTTTTACAATTTTTTAAAAAATAAACATAATAATGATAAAGGATACAAGTAATTCTAAATATACACTTATTTTAACAATATTGTAAATTACAATAAATATATTACTTCCTCGTTAACAGCACAAAAAACTTGATGGGGAGCGGTGTATATAATTTTATAAGATAATGGTGAGCTAATGTAAAACTCATTGAAATAGAATTATGCTTAGATTTTTTATATAAAATTTATAATTATCCACTGATTTAAATAAATATACCTTATGAATCAAAAATGTCAGTCTTCTTACAGTTTTAATATCTCCATAAAACCTAAAATATTCAAACAGCCTATGTCTAGGTATACCAATATTCTATTTTAATATACCTAATTATTCTTGTATTCATCCATTAAGGATATTCATCACACTAGAATTTAGCTACACACATGATTATTACATGCATAAAATGAAGAATGGGAGATACTAAAAATATCATTATTTTCATTAAAGTGTAAGAGTCTATATTAGTACTTAATATGCTTTTTATATTATTAGCCCAAAATAAGAGGTCTAGCTAGACATTAAAGAAATAATAAGCAAACTCATATTTATTTTATTCATAGAAAGTAAAGTACAAGAGAAGTAGTAAGAACTTTATCACCGTGATGGATTAAAGTATCTTCTTTGTACTCCTTCCTCTAATTATAGAGTTGCTTATGCAAACACATGCTAAAATCTCTCAGAGATTTGTATCTTGCACTTCCCTAGCCTTTATTAGACTTTACTCTAAGGGGCACTAAAGAAATACATTGAAAATACTAAATTATTACTCAAACAATTAATCTCTCAAAATTATAGAACTGATATCTATTTATAGTAAGTATAGGATCAGACTCAAGTGTCACTGTGCTAGATATGGTGGCATTGCAATAATGAAAAATGAACAAGCGCCTCAGTGCCATAATGTCAGTTCCACTATGGCGTTGGGTGATATGGCACGGTTACAGCCCATATCGATGCATCTCTTCATTAAGTATGTGTGCCTCTTAATAGTTATAACTACTCCATCATGTCACTATAAAATGTCAGCGATGTGATTCTTGGATTGATAATCTAGCATCATGGCATTCACAAGATTGGTGCTCTTACATGAATTTTCCCAAAGCATTCAATACTACGGTGCTAATTTTGGTCGTAGCAGCACTATTATGCACTACAACAATGGCATCTGTGACCTTATGGCACTTCCATACTAATATCAGGGCTTTGATGTTGATTGATATGGCACCGCGGGATTATCCTTATTAATGTTGCGACGTTTTCCAACATTTATAATTTTTTTTCCTACATAATTCTTGTATAAATATAGCTAAAATAATACATTTATATTGAATTTAATATAATTAAAATAATACATAATTTACACTTATTTAAACCACATTCTAAATACTGTAGTGAACTTTCCCATGTAATTTCAGTATTTTTCCCCTTAAAATTTTTCTATGTTTTCCAACCTACCATATCTTGAGCTTTCTTTCAAATAGAAACACAATTAGTGGTATCTTCTAGCTCTCTTTGAACTGCATATTATTAAAAATCTTCTTTATCCTCAATAACTAATTTTTAATAACCTGTGGTCTTTTAGCTCCTTTCAATAGTGGTAGCTTCAAGTTATGAAATACCTATAAATGCTTATCCCCTCTTCTTCCTTGCTTCTTGATGTCTTGCTCTAAGTATCACTCATTAGCTGTACAATCACATTAGACAAGTGCATAACATTATTTAACGATATATGAGCTACAATGTGTTGCTCATTTCTGGCATCTTGCTATCGCAGATCCATTTTTGTTGATGAACAACTAAATAATTCACACATATAATCAATTATATATGTAAAATAATATAACTTAATCTACCCAACCTACGTGACTTATAATCAATTCTTATAGCTCAGGTGACAATTTAAATCTTCGAATAAATATACTCTAATACCAAGTTTATCATGCCCAAGAATCTAATTTAAAATAATTTTTATTTTATCTTTTAAATTACACAACCAAAACTATATAATTTTTATCAATATAAATACAATATAAATAAAATTATAGATCAAAATATCAATCTATACATCTATTTTCCTTTTTCAAAAATCATGTACACTACTTAGAATCTATACAATTATAACATATATATCATACACTGAGTATAAAAGAATATACACTTAAAGAAAGAAATAAGCTAAAAGTCAACCTAAAGAATCTTGACCAGTCTCGCACTCCAGATCCTCTATCATGATATGAAAATATTTAAATAATATATAATGAGATAAAAAGCCTAGCATATCACTAAAACCTATAATTGAACTCAAATCACAGTAAAGGGGTAATATGCATGTCAATGATTAAATTATATTAGCAACATTCATATGATTATTGAATTAGTACAAAAAAGTAAAACTCACATGCAATAGCATTAAGTCTATAAAGTAGTAAAATAATATGGTATGGAAGCCAAAAAAGCAATATAAAAAGGAAACCAATTAATTAGTGCAGATGTGGAATCAATAATATAACCATTATATTAGTACTATCAATTAGTAAGGAAATTATGTAAAGCGGTAAAACAAAAGCATCCATAAGCACTTCAGAATCATAATCATATAAGAGTATTTATATATTATTCAGTCATTCTATATCAATATCAAATCAATATATTACATACTCAACATGTCATATGCTTGGTATCATTACAGTGAATTAGTAGTATCAAACAATATCATTATCTATGTCGATAACAATGATAGTCCAGTGGCAGGAGCAGTAAAATAATATAGTAATAGTAAATCCAAGAAGTAATAATAAATCCATACATTAATAGAAA
Organism: Dendrobium catenatum; assembly: GCF_001605985.2. Lineage (NCBI taxonomy): Eukaryota > Viridiplantae > Streptophyta > Magnoliopsida > Asparagales > Orchidaceae > Dendrobium > Dendrobium catenatum. The sequence goes on from NW_021319911.1 coordinate 1,010,573, forward strand.
TAATGTCTAAACAATATGTATTTTAATAGTCACACAAAACTAGTAAGAATTATGGCTATGACATTATTTTTTAGTAATCAGTAATCGATAGTTGAGAACCATTGGATCATTATATATAGTAATCATTCCGTGCACATCGGTAAAGTAATAACTTCTTATAACTCTCAAACATTGTATCAATAGAGGATAACACGCAACCATAATATATAAATGAAAGGCCATTGGCCCACCATCCTGTACAGGTTTATAAATCTCCAACTAATGGGTCAAGTAGTCTTTCATTATCTTTTACACATCCAAATTATTATCATTATAAAATACTGGCTATTACATAGTTCTCCCAAAAACTTTAAATTTTATTTTATTAAACAGAGCACTGCAGCTCTCCTCATACTAGCATTGTAACACTCCCAACATAATTTTTTTATTATAATTTCCTACTTAAATCAAATAAACAAAATTCATATTTTTTACCAGGTCATAATCAAATTAATGTAGATAGATTTAACACTATAGCAAAGGATATTATAGTAAGATTGTGGTCAAGTGATGGTGGTTAGAAAATTTTAGTCAAGCAAAAATAGTTAGAGGATCATAGCCAAGCAACGACGGCCGAATGAATATAGTTATGCAATGGTGGTTCTATGACATTATTCAGGAAAAGGTGCATGGTTGAATGATTATAGTCATGTGATGATGGTAAGAGTACTATGTTGAGTAAATACAATTCTTCTAAAAAATGTTAGGAGATAACTACACATTTGAACAATAATGTTTGGAATCATCAAAACTTCATAAGTTGCAAAAATGTAAAGCATGCAAATAGCAACTATCTTAACATACTATACTCGAGTGACGATGATCAAAAAATTGAAGTCGTGCGACGATGGTTGGATGACCATAACAATGATGGTGGCCATAAAACTTTAGTCTAATGACGATGGCCAAAATGATCATAGTCAGGTGATGATGCACAAATGATCATAAATGTCATAGAAACCAAAGTTAATTGGGATACTTCAAGTCTCTAATCTCTTTTAAATCTCAAGCTAAGAGTACAACCCCTCGAGTTTCCCCCTTTATGTAGAGAGTTGGAAATAATTATAGATTTTTATAGTGGCATGACAGATAAATATTGCCAAAATTCAGAATAATTTGTTTCCTACATCATAGATCCTTCTTTTATCTTAAGTAACTTAATGATGTCAAAATTAAATGATTTTGGGCGCGTTAGATTCGCATCGTCGAGATAGTTAATATTATTATAATCATGTGATATTTGGAAATATTTTGATCATTTAATTAATGTGCAAAGTTTTCTATTATGCTTTAACTATTTGATTTGAACTCATTCAAATTCAGATCAAACCACTTTTGAAATCGTTGAGTGTTTTCTTGTTGAATCATTTACTTTAACCATAAAGTTTGTTGAAATTAGAGTTCAATTTTCCTAAATTTAATTTTAGAATTTTCCGATTAAAATGTACAGGTCATGTTAATTATAAATTATACAATATTATGTAATTTTATTTTTTATATCTTATTATTAATTATGATTAATAATATAAGTTGATAACTATAATATTTTAAGATTTGAAATGAAATTTGCAAAACCATAGATCAATTTGTCACTCCTATTTATTTTAATTTAGTTTTTTATAAATTTATCGCCCATGAATAGTATAACTTGTTATTTGGCCTACTGGTCAGGTAATATGTGTGCTTTAACAATCTGTTTTGAAACCTTATAAAACAACTTTTCAACTTATTTTTTAAAACAATGCAATTTATTTCTAAATTAACTAAAAGAAATTGTTTGGTTGGCTGAAAAAAGAAATGCAATATAAAAGTAGTATAGCGTAAAAGGAAATACTTTAGGGGTTGTTAGGTTTGTTGTAAAAAAGGTGCAAAATATTCGAAATGCATTCGAACTATTGATGTTTGGTTTGAAGTAAAAGGAATGAAGGCTAAAATTTAGAAGTAATAGGAATTTACCCTCCAATTCCAATCCACTTTATTTAAAATTCCTCCAATTTGAGCGATTTCCAAATACATCGGAAACTCACCGCCTTTTCCACTGCAAGTCGCTACCTCAAAGGCCGCAAACACTATTGAACACACCCGGACACTGTTGGCCTGCACGAACCATTACCATTTTGAACTTATCATTGTATTCTATTTACTTCAAGTCAGACCCAAAAAGATACCTACTTTTATTTTACACTGATCTAAACAATTCAAAGTATTTCAAATATATTGTATTCGTTTTACATTACCTTCCTTAGCCTAACTAAACCCCCTTAGAGTTGTTTGGATGTGTGTAGAATAACTGCAAGTGATTATTATTATTATTATTTTAGCTTGAAGCAAAATTAATACAGTGCAAAATCCAAGTTTATTAATATTTGGTGGCCGACAAAGACGGGGGTGGCTGCCAGCAATTGTATGTGGTATTGGCAGCAGGTCATCGAGTACTGGCGATGATGATCGGTGGGCACCAGTGGCGGTGACGTTTAGCCTAAATGTTTATCATCTTATTATAATCTTTATTTAATTAATCATATATAATTTAGCATCAATTGAGTTAAGAGTCGTAAGACATCCTAAGAAGATGCTCCTAATCACATTTATTCTATGTTGTCAGTCGTTAATTTGAACATCAAAAGCTCTCCTCAAGAATAAAAACTCTTACATTTGATTATAATATTATTTTCTGAAGCTTGAAAGTTATATCAAAATATACTGAAAATCATTATAAAAAAATTTGCAATTAATACAATAAAAATTCTGTCTAAGCAGCTTTAATATAATATAATACAAATTAATAGTCACATCTTAAAAGTATTTTAACAAAATATATTCCACTGAAAATTATTCCAATAGATTAGTCAATTAGAATACATATTCTGACGAAGGTTCCATTGCAGAATTCGATGAACTGTCTATCAGAATATACAGTCTTAAGACAGATTCATTGTAGCTTAGGAGAGATTATTCCTTCACGATATGTGTTGTGAAGAATATTTTGATCACTTTCAACTATGGATAATTCGATGAAGAAAAGATTTCCGATTAACGGCTCAATCTTTACATGTTTGTAATATACTTTTCTTTAGAATATTTACAGATGGAAAGTCTCATTCATAAAATTCTTATATTCAACAAGAATAACTTCATATTTCTGATTTATTTCATCAGAGATAAGCTCGGCTTAATTATCTCGATATTATAATAAAATATTTAGGTTTTGTTTGGAATAGTTTTCTTATTGTTTTTTAAAACAGTTTTTTTAAAAAAAAATTATAGTAGAAATTTTAAAAAGAAGTAAAAAAAACTATCAAAAATGAAGCCATGATATACAAACAACTCATCAAAATCATAATAAATATCATTATAAATTACACAATGAATATTGTCAATAAAATTGGTTAATTAACTTTTCATCTTGTTTCTAGCTGCGTAGTCAAGGCGGGTAAATGGTAAACATTAAGCAGTGCTCCTGCGTAATGAATAATAATAACTTCATATGATATATAATATTAATTACTGTTGCAGGTTAGAATATACACGACGATAGAGTTAAAATTTTGCGTCTTAGCGTTGTACGAATACCCAGCTCACACATAGAGAACACAAGATGTTTTTAAGTGAAAAACCCTAGAAAGAGGAAAAACCACGGGGTCTCACCCACTCTGAAATGATTCCACTAATATTTGGGTAGATTACAATGGGCTGACTCGTCCCTGAGGGTGATCAGATTACAATTTTCTATCATTTGGTTGAAATTTAGTGATAAATGGGGATGAATTTACAACGTCACTTGGTGGACTGGCAGAAGTCTGGTGCTACTTGAAAATTCATGCGTCAGTTGGTAGCCGGGTGTTGGTTTGGCAGAACATCAGCGTCGGGCTGTGGTCCAACGGAAGTCCGGTGTCAGATGGTGGTCCGGTGGAATTTCGAGCGTCAAGTGATGGTCTCGTAGAACTCTGGGTTTACTCTGGATGTCAAGTGGCGGTACGTCCACTAGAACTCTAGGTCTCAAGTGGTGGTCCGGTAGAACTTTGGGCCTTAAGTGGTGGTCTGGCGGAACTCCGAGCCTCAAGTGGTGGTCAGGAAAAAGTCTGGGCCTTAGGTGGTGATCCGGCGGAGCTCACGGCCTCAAGTGGTCGTTTGATGGAACTCAGGGCCTCAAGTGGTGGCCCGTGTAAGGGCCTCAAGTGGTGGTCCGGCAGAGCTCAGGGTCTCAAGGGGTGGTCCAACGGAGCTCAGGACCTCAAGCGGTGGTCCGGCGGAGCTCAAGGCCTCAAGTGGTGGTCCGACGGAGGTGAGGGCCTCATGTGAGGGGCTGGCGGATGTGAGGGCCTCAAGCGGTGGTCTAGCAGAGGTAAGGGCCTCGAGTGGTGGTTCGGCAGAGCAACGACGTCAGGCGGTGGTCCAGCAGAATTCAGGCGGTGGTCGAGGACGAGTAAGAAGGCAAGAACGATCTCCGATCTCTCTCTTGAATTATTTGTCTTGGGGTCCCTTTTCAAGAGAAAAGGGGGCTCTATTATAGATTTTTGGAGTGGCATAGCCCATAAATAGGTGGGAGATCAAAGGAAAATTGGGAGTGGTTGGATGGACGACCAATATTGAATCCCTTGATCATGAATCGTTTGATAGATATTTGAATGTCTTAGTAATGTCAGAATTTGGTGATCTTGGGATCGTTGGATTCGTCTCGTCGAGCCCTTGGATTCGACTATAAGCATGTTATGTTTGGAAACATTTTGGTAATCCAAATTGTGGTTTGAACCTTCAAACAGCGCTTCTAACCCTTGATTTGGACTCATTTGGGCTCGGATTGGGTTAGATTTGGTGGCATTGGGTTCGTATTCTAGAGACATTCAGTTTGATTATAAGTTTGCTAAAATCGGAGTTCGGATGATCCCAAATTTAATTTTGAAATTTTCCAAATTTATTTTGCATCGAAATTCATGCCAGATCAAGATAATTGTTTTACAACGTATCAATTACAAATCCCTTTTAAATCCTATTTTATCTTGAATTTCATAACCTTAAAAAATTTTGAAAAATAATCAATAAAAAAATATCATGTTTAGATACACTGTTGAAAATGTTTTGCAAAATGGACTCCAAATAATTCTAGAAATCCATTTTTATAAAGATATGATAATTTTTTAGGAAATATAAATCTAATAAGAAATCTTCTGTTTTCATACATACAATGCCTACATAGATTATCACAAAATTATTATAATTATTATTATTATTATTATTATTATTATTATTATTATTATTTTGAGAAACTGCTTGCTGCAATAGATATTCAGAAAAAAAAAAAAAAAGATACAACTTAAGTGATAGATATTCTATCGCATTCCTCTTTCAACAATGCCAATATTGTTAGAGGAAGGTCTTGCCTTGCGCAATAGTTAGCAACCTTATTACACTCTCTAGGAATGAATTGAAAAAAAAAACCTTGCTTGAAATCTTTTAAAATACTAATTCCGGGTAAGTATTATGCACATTCTCATTTTTGAGTTTGTCCATTGAACTTTGAAGCATCTTGATGATGTTGTTTTTGTCCCTTTCAATCCAAATTCCTTCCTTCTATAGTAACTAGTCTTCAATTACTTCTCTTATAGATAAAACAGCTAGAAGGTCAAGTTGAGCAGAATCCCAATGAAACAATTGCTTGCCAATTGCTGAGAGAAATCTACCTTTGTGATCCCTTATGACTCCCCCTATTCCAGCTTGGTTGCTTTGAAGAATTGGAGAGTGGAACCCTCCATTTTTTAAGAGTTGTAAACACCTCCTTGAACTTGATACAGCTAACTGAAATGTGATTGACGTTCTCTATATCATTACAGCCTCTTAGACATAAGATAGAGTATGTAATGTGATTGAAGTCTTCTGTAGTGCAGCCATTAGTTAATTGACAATTTCCAAAGCATTTTTTTGTAATTATATTGTACGAATTAAATTTGTACAGGACGACTTGTTCAGTTATTTCCTACTACGAGCACTTAAACGAATTGTGGGGAGAAAATTTTTTTAAGTAGTGATCATAATGTACGATGTGACCTTCGTACAGACGACGTCCAGAGTACGAAATAGATACGTCCCGACAATTTCTGAATTTTTCTAAATTGATCGTACCGTACAAAGTGACCTTCATACAAACGACATCCAAAGTATAAAAAGAACGGGTTCCTTTTCATCCTGACAAATTCCAAATTTTTTAAAACTAATCGTATTATACGAAGTGATCTTCGTACAGATGACGTCCAGAGTACGAAAAAAATGGGTTCGTATTCGTCCAGACAAAAAATCAATTTTTTCATAACTGGTCGTATTGTATGATACATAGTTCGTACCTACGATGTCCATAGTACGAACATGTGGGGTATCTTTTCGTCCCGATGAAATCGAAAACTTTTCTTAACCGTTTGTACAATACGAACATGGACGATCATCGTGTATGATAAAAATACGTATAGGTTCCTACGAAGCAGATTTTGAACTGTCTGTAAGTATGATTAATGATCGTACTGTATGATCGTATACGCTAAAATTAGAAATTTTTATTTTTTTGGACAGTTTTTTATGTCTTTTATATAAATAGTCCTTAGAAACTAACTTGAGTGTTGTTGTTCTCGGTGATTTCTTTGAGAGAAAGTAAAAGAGTATTTTGGGAGAGTGTTTGAGAGAGAGTTCTTGCAAGTGAAGTGTGAAGGATTTACAAGGTTACTCAAAGGTAAGAATTTTTTTTATATTTTTGTTACTTCTCTCCCTTTCTTCTTTCTAGTTGCTCGAGATAAGATCTTTGAAGAAAATACGGTTCTCTGCCGACACTTGGAGGGTGTGAAAGGGCGATGGTTCTCTGCCGACACTTGGAGGGTGTGAAAGAATGACGGTACTCTATGCACTAGGGATTGATGGAAGAGAGGAAAATTGTAAAGGCTTCTCTGCCTTGCTGCGGGAGTAAAAGGAGAGTCACTTTGGTAATAGTGCAATACCTGAAGAGAGAGTCTTCTGGGAGTGGATGTATGTCTTATTGGACCAAACAACTCTAAATCTTTGTGTTCTTTTATATTTCCGCACTTTTTTTTAGCATTTTATAGTTGCGGTTGAAAAGCTTGTTTGAAAAAGAAAAACAAAATTGTTAGAATTATTAAATGATTTTCTATTAAAATTCAAGAGGGACTTTTTTAAAATTACCAATTCAACCCCCCCTCCCCCCCATCTTGTTACCTTGAATATTGCATAGGTTTAACAACTTATCCTAACTTTAAGAGTGGTATCAAAGCTTTGTTTTAAAACTTAAAGTTTAGACTACTTTTTGAAAATGATAATGACTACTTTTGAAAACCGTAACACACCTGAAGGATATTCGATCACTAGTCCTTCATTATTTGACAATATCCCTTTCAATTTTTGGAAAACATGTATGTCTACTTTTCTTCAATCGCTTGACTATCGCATGTGGATTTTAGTACAATATGGATATACTAGGCCAACTAGACTAGAAAATGACATTAAAACTGAAATATTATTTGCTGACTAGACTATTAAAAAATGTAAATTAACTCAGTTAAATGCAAAATATTTAAATAGTTTCATTTTGTGAACTTAAATCAGAAGATTACATGCGTGTTTATACTTACAAAAGTTGAAAAGAAATTTGGGACAGACTTTGTATAATATATGAATGAACTAATGAAGTGCAACAATTTAGATTAAAAATTTTGTTACATGATTATGAATTATTTTGTATGAAACCAAATGAATCCAGATCTGACATGTACACATGTTTCACTCAAGCAATTACTTCTTTGCATGTATTAGGTAGGGAACTAACGAATGTTGAAATGGTTAATAAAATACTTTGTTGTTTGCCTGTGACTTATGATGCTAAAATAACTGCTATTACATAGTCTAAAAATTTAAATATGCATTCTATTTGCAATCTTCTTAGATCACTAATTACTTATGAGTTAGGAGTGACTAAAAGATAGATTGATGCAGGATAAAAGTGAAAGGAGAAGAATATAGCTTTGAAAGTGGATAACTCAGAGAGTGATCAGTCATAACCTGAGGATGAGGATGATATTTCCTTGATGATTAGGTAATTTAGAAGATTTTTTAAAAAGGAAGCAAAAGAGATGCCAATAGTGTAATAAAGGTAAGTTTCACAAAAATGTTAAGGTTTCTAATGATGTTATTTTCTATGAATGCAGGAAACCTGGATATGTCAAATCGGATTGCCCTAATCTTAAAGCCACTATTAGCAAGGAGAAGGTGAAGGAGAAAATAAATGTGAAGAAGGCCAAGAAGAAATTTTAGCAAGCTTTTTTGGCGGACTCAACTCCGGATTCATCAGAAACAGAGAAGGAAGAAGAAGTCACCAATTTGTACTTAATGGTCGATAATTATGATTAGTCAGAACAAGAAGAAGTATGTAACTTAAGTTATAATGAATTATTAGAAGTTTCTAAAAGAATTCATACGACATATAGAAAATTAAAGAAAATGCATTCTAGGTTGAATTTGGATTTCCTAGAGTTATACAAAGATCCTAAAATCCTTAGAAAAGATCATACACAAATTGATAATAACCACATGAGTTTATTAGATGAATTTGATGATTTGAAAAAATAAAATGAATTTTTAAAATCATCCTACACTGAATTAGAAAAAGAATTTAAAACTTTTAAGGATGAATCTGAAAATAGAGAGCACTATTTAAAATTTGATAATGTTGTGTTAGAAGATGCAAATTCATTTCTTAGAGTGAAAATGAAGGCTCTTGAAAAAAATAAGATCCCCCCTAAACATGAAGATTTTGATGATCCTATTTTAAAATCAAAAATCTTAAAACCTAGAAAGAGATAGTTTTATTATTGGAGATTGAAAAAACATTTTCCTGGATTTAAGTGTTTTTCATGTGAAATGATTGGGCATATTTCACACACTTGTACTATTCATAGAAAAACTCATTTAGTGTGGAGATCTAAGATGCATAAAATAAGTCATATCAGACATGCATCTAGTTTAATTTTACCAAGAGAATAACACAAATTTGTTTGGGTTCCCAAGACTAACATTTAATTATTTTGTAGAATCGCTCTGATATAAGACCTCATGAGAGAATTTGGTACTTGGACAACGGTTTCTTGAAGCATATGACTGGAGACACTACATAATTCATATCGCTAGAAGTCAGGAATGGAGACAAGTTTAAGCTGGGAGATAATATCATTAGGAAAGTGGAGTATGCACATGTTGATTGGCAACTTCAACAATTTTTTCATTGAAAATGTGTTATTTGTAGAAGGCTTAAAGCATAATCTCTTGAGTATTAGTCACATATGTGATAAATGATATAGTGTTAAATTTTTTTCCACGAGCTGCATATTAAGCCAAAATGTAATTGGTGTACTGTATGGAAATAGGATAAACAATGTTTATATGTTAGATTTAAATTATATTAAATATCTTAGTGCTTTTTGTTTAAAAACAATTTCTAATGAATCATGATTATGGCATAGGAGGCTTTGTCACGCTAGCTTGAAAAACCTTAGAAATATTATCCAAAAAGAACTTATTAGAGGCATACCAAATCTCGACTTTACTAAAGATCACATTTGTGGTGCATGTCAACTAGAAAAATAGGTAAAGTCATTTCATTCCACTAAGAATCTTAGAACAAGCAAATTATTGAATATTATTCATATGAATCTTTTTGGACATGTTAGCATTATAAGTCTAAGAGGAAAGATATACGGATTTAGGATTGTTGATGAATTTTTTATATTCACAAGGGTTAAATTTTTATTCCATAAGAGTAAATCATTTGAGGAATTTAAAACATTTTTTACTTGGATTTAGAAGAAACTAGGATGTGAAATTTTAACAATTCAAAGTGATCACGAAGGTGAATTTGAAAATAAAAATTTGAGGATTTTTATAAAGAAAATGGAATTGATCAAAAATTACCTAAGATCCCTCAGCAGAATGGGGTAGTTGAAAGAAAGAACAGAACATTAATTAAAGCCGCTGGAGCTATGTTGGCAGAATATTCACTTCCAAAATATTTTAGGGCTTAAGCGGTTAGTACATCTTGTTATGTTCTGAATATGGTGAACATTAGATCAAAATTGAATAAAACATCCTATGAGCTTCTTAAGAGGAGAACACCTAATTTGTCACATTTATATATTTTTGGATGTAAGGTGTTCATACATAATAATGGAAAATCTCTTTTAGAAAAATTTGTTTAAAAATTAGATGCAGGAATTTTTTTTGGATACTCTAGTGTTAGAAAATCATATAGAGTGTTTAATAAAAGATCTTTGATAGTTGAGAAACCATACATATTGTATTTGATGAATCTAGTATTTTGAAAGATGATCATATAAAAAACAACTCCCAAAAGATTGAGAATATAAACTTGGAAGAAAATCTGGAAATAAAAAATCTTTTGCTTAGAGAATTGAAATTTTCTAAAAAACACCCTAAAGAATTAATTTTAGGTGAACCTAGTGAGGGTGTGAGGACTAGGCATAGACTTAACAAAGAGGTTAACCATTATGCCTTTATTTTTATGATTGAACCCACAAATATTAATCAAGCACATTGAGATAAATTTTAGATTTTGGCCATGCAATAGAAGTTGAATCAATTTGTAAGGAATGATGTATGGGAATTGATTGAAAGACCAATGGATCAAAGTGTAGTTAGAACTAAGTGGGTGTTTAAAAACAAAATGAATAATTTAGGAGTTATGATTAGAAAAAAGGCTAGATTGATGTCTAAGGGGTATAATCAAATTGAAGACATTGATTTTGAAGAGACTTTTGCCCTTATAGCTAGACTTGAAATAATTAGAGTTTTTGTTAGCCTTTGCCTATTTTAGAGGATTTAAATTATTCCAAAGGGAAGTTAAGAATGCCTTTTTGAATGGGGTGATATAAGAAGATATTTATGTTGATCAACCTCTATGTTTTGAAATTTTTAAATTCCCTAATCATGTATATAAATTGAAAAAGGTATTATAAGGATTGAAATAGGCACCTAGGGCTTGGTAAGAGATGTTAAGCACTTTCCTATTAGAGAGATATTTTATAAAAGGAAGTGTGGACACCACTCTCTTTTTAAAGAAATTAGGAGATGATATACTCATTATTAAGATATATGTTGATGATATCATATTTGATCATAAATAAAATCTTTGTGATGATTTTTCTAAAATAATAAGTAGTGAATTTGAGATGAGTTTAATGGGAGATCTAAGTTATTTTCTTAATTTTAGCATTAAGCAAATTGAGGAGGGAACATTCCTAAGTCAATCAAAGTATATCAAGAACATCCTCAAGAAATATGAAATAGACAATTTTAAACCAGTAACTACACTAATAAGTTCCTCAGTTCAGTTGGATAAGGATCTAAAGGGAAAATCTGTTGATCAAAAAATATTTAGAGGTATAATTAGATCATTACTTTATTTGACTACTAGCATACTAGATATAATATTTAGTGTTTATTTGTGTGCTCGATTTTAATCTGATCCAAGAGAATCACATTTGATAGCAATGAAAAGAATTTTAAGATATCTTTTGGGAACTCAAAACTTAGGAATTTGGTATCCTAAGTAGAGTACTTCATTTGAAATTATCATATATTCTGATTCAGGCTTTGCAGGTTATAGGGTTGATCGAAAGAGTATACGTGGAACTTATCAATTCATAGGACATTCATTAGTTTCTTGGTCCAGTAGGAAACATAATTATATAGCTCTATCTATTGCTGAAGCTGAATATATTGCCTTAGGAAGTTGTGTGGCACAAGTTCTTTGGTTGAAATAACGGTTGATTGATTTATGATTTATAATAGGAACAATTCCAATATATTGTGATAAAATTAGTGCTATTTCCAATTCAAAGAATCCGATTCAACATTCTAGAACCAAATATATAAACATAAAGTATCATTTCATTAGGGATTATGTAGCCAAAGGAGAACTTGAATTCAATCATATTTCTACTAAAAATTAACTTGTATATATTTTTACAAAACCACTAGCATTTGATACATTTAGCACCATAAGAATAAGGTTAGATGTGATTGATCTTAATGCTTAGATAAAATTTTCTTCAAACTTGATATGTTCTTTATGTGTGTTTGGTTTAGTTTTTCTGAGGCATCCTTTCGTCTAGGCTTTTTGACCAAGCACCTATTAGTCTGTATGAATGCTTGGTCAAAAAGCCTAGACGAAAGGATGCCTCAGAAATAGTGTTTTTACGAAAGTCATTACGTTTTGGACATTTCTATTCGTACGTACAAAAATAATTTTGTCCTGTATGATCTTAAGATCGTACGTATGAACCCAATTTTGTATTGTATGATATGTAATTTTTCTTTATATAGAAGGATCATTAAAATCATTTACATTCACTTTCAAACCCTTATCTAAACATTCTAGAGCCTCTGACCTATGAATGGAAAGCTCCAGTAAATGCTCACGAGTTTCTAAGGGATTATCATCTAGGGGTGGGGATGACAACTTTTTGTCTAGGGATAATGAGGATGCATTCTTTTAATATGTTGCCGCAAAAATTACTCCTTCTAGAATCCTCATCCAAGATGAAATCCATTTTTCCATCATGACACTCTTTGCTTCGATTAATTTCTTTTTTATTCTGATTTTGATCTACGCATACCACAAAGAGACCTTTCATTATTTCTTAGTAAACATGAAGTTCAGTAAGGATCAAACTAGGATAACCTCTTTTGTCCAAAAACAACGAGTCAAAATCACAAATAAATATTTAGGAAATTTTCTTCATTTAAGGACTCATGGCACTAGAGCTCACACCTTGACCTCTAAATCTGATTATGACTGGTTTGAGATTAATAAAACTATTAGAGGTGTAACTCATGTATGTAACTTAGCAAGAATTTACACATTGAACCGAAATGCCCGGATCATCCAGCATGTCCATGTCTTAAGAACATCAATCATTCGTAAGTTTAGCGATCGTATAAATATGACTCCTCTCCTGTCCACCGTCACATATTTGATCATAGCTAGACAACCTTTTGATGAGGCCCAACTCATCATAGATTACATTTCTAATCTTTCTGAAATTGGGCTTCCTCATCATAAGAGGAAGAATAATATTGCTCTAGGACACTTAGTAACATACATTTTTAGCTAAGAAGTACCATATTCTTCATCCTGGTCCTCCCAATGAAATACCAATCTATTTTATTTATGCTTATTTTTTATCTTTATTTACGAGATACTAGAGTTCTAGTGGAGATTCTAAAGAAGAAGGATGAGCTACTAAACCTAACTTGGACCTGATCAGCACTACTTTTAGGAGTTGGTCCAACATTTTGATCGTATAGAAACTCACTTTGATCAACATTTTGATCAAATTGAGACATGTTTAAATCAGCAGAATGTAAGGTACCAGGAGGATATGAGGTGGATCTATGGTCAGTTTAACATGGTAAATACAAATGTAGCTATGATGAATAGCTATTTTTCAGTGTTCAACCTGCCACCTCCTCCGGATCAGGGCCGCTCTAAGTTTTAGTTGTACTTTTCTAATGCTGCTTCTACTAGTCTTTTACTTATGATGTGTTATTATATTTTCTTTCTATTGATGTTTCTTATTTTCAAATTATTATGTTTGTGTTAGTTGTTAAGTTTATATATGTGATGACTATGTGTGTTATTTAAAGTATTATCAATTAATACCATTGTGCTGAATGTATTAAATCCTTTTGATATCAATGAAAAATGTTATGTTTTGCAAAATTGTTTTTTTTTTAATATTAGTATGTCTATGCGAAAAATCTTTTGTAATTGATCTAAAAATGTGTTATAAATTAAATTGCATTATAAAATTAATTTCATTATGAAATCTAAATTTTCAAAAAAAATAAATAAATTATAACTGAATTCAGTTAAGAAGATCAATTTCATGTTCTTTTAGGTAAACAAAATTAGAATATAATTATTGCAATTGTGATGTCCTAATTCTTTTTATTTTCTTTTTTAATATGATTTTTTTTATTATTAGAGGAGTTTGTTTTTTAGATTACTAATTTTGGAAAGACTCAAAAGCAAAAAAAAAAAAAAAAGTTTGCGCAATGGTTTGCAAAATAAAAAGAGGAACAAAATTTGTCCAAGTAGAAAAAGATGCACAAAGTGTGCCACATATATTTGAAAAAGATACATAATATTATCAATAGAAATTTGTCTTTATTGTGTTCTTTCTACTATCATTTAATCTCTAATTCAAATCAATCTAATTTTTAATTATACTCTATATTGAAATTAAAGTTAACTAATCTTCATTTCATCATTTTTGCAATAATCATCCTTATTTATTTTGTCAAGAATGAATAATGATCTTGATTAATTTTTCTCATCTTAGTTGTTATTTAATTTAAAATTTTGAATTTTTCTTTTTAGTCTTATGAAATTAATATTTTTATTGCAATTAATTTTAAAATAACATTAAGATCAATTCTTTTGATTTCTTGTTTGACATCTTTTATTTCAATTTCTACTGCCCTTTTTATTATTGTCAAAAGGGGGTGAAAAATATTGTTTGTGTTTGTGTTTATGTCTTTTATCTAGTGGATGTTTATGTTTGTCTTTGTGTTTGTTTTTTTTTTTTTTATTGTTGTGTTCGTGTTTGTGTTCGTATCTCTTTTCGTGTCTTTGTTCGTGTCTTTCATTAGTTTAGGATTTTTGAGTGTTTCTTCACTTCATGGAATATCCCTATATTAAAAAATGTTCATTCATTTAGGGGAGCTAAGGAGAAATTTAGTATAAAAGTTAACTTAAATAATAAATATTTTGTCATCATCAAAAAGAGGGAGATTGTTGATATTGTTGCAACTTAGTTTTTCAATTGTTGAGATTATTATAACATGTGTGTTTTTTATGATTTCAAATATTATTATTTTAATTACTATTTCTTCTAACATATATTGAATATATATTGCTTTTGTTGTTTGTGTGTACTAACATTTCAGAGAAATAATACTCCAGACTGTTGAAGACTTCAAGGGAGAATAGATTAGGGTTTATTATAAATGGAGTCTATAATTTTCACTTTTATTGAGTTTGTGATAGTGTGATTGTAATTTAGAAACTGCGCATACAGACACTGGGGGTGGGTTTAAAATCTATAAATTTTTAAACTAATCATATTGTATGATTTAAATTAGTACTGGATGAATTGTTTAGTTATTTTCTCCTACGAGCACTTAAATGAACTGTGGGGAGAAAATTTTTCTAAGTATTGATCGTACTGTACAATGTGACCTTTGTACAGACAATCTCTAGAGTACAAAATAGATACATTCCTGTTCGTTCAAACATTTTTTGAATTTTTCCTAATAAATCATACCGTATGAAGTGACCTTCATACAGACGACGTCTGGAGTACGAAAAGAATGGGTTCCTTTTCATTCCGATGAATTCCAAATTTTTTAATACTGATTGTACTATAAAAAGTAGTCTTCGTATAGACGATGTTCGGAGTACGAAAAGAAAAAGTTCCTTTCATCCCGATAAACATTAATTTTTTTTCAATTGATCGTATTGTACGATATATAGTTCGTACAAATGACGTCCAGAGTACGAACATGTGGTGTATCTTTTCATCCCGATAAAACAAAAAAAAAATTAACCATTTGTATAATATGAACATGGTTCGTACTTGACGATCATCGTGTACATTAAAAATTGCGTATAAGTTCATATGAAGTAGTTTTTAAATTGTTCGTATGTACGATTAGCGATCGTACTAAATGATCGTATACGCTCAAAATGGAAATTTCCAGTTTTTTTGATGGTTATTCATCTATTTTATATAAATAGTCCTTAGAAACTGACTTAAGTGTTTTTGTTCTTCATGATTTCTTTAAGAGCAAGTGAAAGAGTGTTTTGGGAGAGTGGTTGAGAGAGAGTTCTTGCAAGTGAAGTGTGAAGGATTTACAAAGTTACCCAAAGGTAAGAATTTCTTCTATATTTTTGTTACTTCTCTCCCTTTTTCTTTTTAGTTACTCGAGAGAAGATATTTGAAGAAGATTCAATTCTCTACCAAAATTTGGAGGGTGTGAAAGGACGACGGTTCTCTGCCGATACTTAGAGGGTGTGAATGGATGACAATTCTCTTCTGATACTTATAGGGTGTGAAAGGATGATGGTTCATTCCAACACTTGGAGGGTGTGAAAGGATAACGGTACTCTGCCTCACCACAGATTGGCGGAAGAGAGAAAAATTGTAAAGGCTTCTCCGCATTGCTGCCACACTAGGGATTGGTGGAAGAGAGAAAAATTGTAAAGGTTTCTCCGCCTTGCTGTGGGGCAAAAGGAGAGTCACATTAGTAATAGTGAAATACATGAAGAGGGAGTCTTCAAGGAGTGGACGTAAGTCTTGTTGGACCGAACTACTATAAATATTTGTATTTATTTTTATTTCCAAACTTTTATTTTTCATCATTTTATGTTTTGCGGTTGAAAAATTATTTCCATAAAAAATATAAGAAAAACAATTTTCATTAATTTCCAAGAGAATAAATTTTTAAAATACCAATTTGCCCCCCTCTTGATTAGCCTTGGGACATTTACATAGGTTTAACAACCTATTCTAACTTTACCTTATCGGTGGTCAAAGAATTGCCAAAATTACCGCTGGTTAAACCGGAAGTTTTTAATAATAAACTGCCAGAAATGCCTTAAGTAAAAAGACCCTCAAATATGCCACCAATTTTTTTAGGCGTCCCATATTACTGGTGGTTTTTGCCGCCAGTTTTAAGTGATTTTTTTCTGGTGGTCCAAACTGCCAGACAAACTCCAGAAATTGACCTAAAATTGGTCATCCGGCCCTTCCTCTTCATTTCTTCTTGTCCTTGCTTTTCATCCATACGATGCTCTCGCCCTCACCTCCAACATCGTCTATAGGACTTCAGCCGTCAATGCCTTAACTCTACCAATCGACGCCCTCCCTCTAGCCTGCGAATGCCCCGAAGGTGATCTCCATACATTTACTTTTTTTTCTTCAATCATGGATGTTCTCACTTGACATTTTTAATAGTTTGGACAAATGTTTTCCAATATCAGTTTGATTACATCAAGAATCAACCTTAAACACATATCCTTTTAATGATTTAGAGAGAATAATGAGGACCTACATATGATATTTATTGATTTAGAGAAAGCAAATGATAAAGTTCAAAAAGAAGTGCTATGGAGAATTCTAGAAAAGAAAAATGTTAATAATTCTTATATTCAAGTCATTAAGGATGTGCATGCAAGAGCTATTACTTGTGTTCAAACACTAGATAGTTTGATCAAGAATTTTCCTATTTCAGTTTGATTACATTAAGGATCAACCTTAAGCCCATATCTTTTTACTTTAACCATAGAGATAATAATGAGGGCCTACATATAATATTTATTGATTTAGAGAAAACATATGATAAAGTTCTAAGAGAAGTGCTGTGGAGAGTTCTAGAAAAGAAAAATGTTAATAATGCTTATATTCAAGTCATTAAGGATATGCACGCAAGAGCTATTACCTGTGTTCAAACAATAAATAGTTTGACCAAGTATTTTCCTATTTCAGTTTGAGTACATCAAGGATCAACCTTAAGATCATATATTTTTACTTTAGTCATAGATGTTCTTAATAGACATTTGCAAGAGGATTTATCTTCATGTATGTTTTTTTCTGATGATATTCTTCTTGTTTGTAAAACTAGAGAGGGAGTTGAAGGTAAACATGAATTATGGATGTCTACCTTAGATTGTAAAGGTTCTCGCATGAGGGGAT
Organism: Dendrobium catenatum; assembly: GCF_001605985.2. Classification (NCBI taxonomy): domain Eukaryota; kingdom Viridiplantae; phylum Streptophyta; class Magnoliopsida; order Asparagales; family Orchidaceae; genus Dendrobium; species Dendrobium catenatum. The sequence continues at coordinate 1,028,437 of NW_021319911.1, forward strand.
TGTGAATTTAATTGGTTGATAAAGTCATTAATAAGAGTACATATTTTATATATATTGGATATCTTGTTCAAAGTGAAGGTGAAATAGATGGGGATATTATCAATAAAAAGCCACCTTATATGGTTTGGTCGCTTAAAATGATGGTCTTCCATTGACCTGGTTAGGAAGGTAGAGATATCAGATTTGACCTATAATAACAAAAGGTAGAGGTAGACCTAAAAAGACTTGCTTAGAAAATATTAGAAATGATATTTCTTTCTTAAATTTAAATGAGATTTATGGCTGCATATTTTCTAATAATTGATTTCATAATAATATAGGGAACATTTGCTTTAACACTAAATGACTATCCAAGAAGAGAAATATTAGATGTATAACAGATTATTATTGACTCAAAGATGATTAACAGGTTAATTTATAAAGGGAGTTGAGAATTTTATTCAAGTTGCATCTCAACTAACTTCGTATAAGTTCGATGGAATATTTAGATGTCTATGTTCAAAGCACGTAAAATAAGCATTCCTCAAGTCCGATGATGTAAAGGTTGATTTATATCATAAGAGATTTATTCCAGATTACTGGATTTGAATTTCACATGGCAAGTACGATCCACATAGAGATACTCATGCCGGTCTATCCACAACTTTTTAAATATTATATGAAAATCAAATGAGTAGAGCGTATGAAGAACTTGTGTTTGATGTAGCAGTTCCTAGTTTAAGGGATAGCGTGAAAGAGCCACCAAATGCTGAAATCAAAAAACTCTTTGAGTTACTACATGTTGCTCATAAAGTAATTTGGGTTGGTTATAAAACTCATTCAGATTTATCGATTATTGTGAGGATGTTAAGTATCAAAACTAAATATAATATTCTTCATGATTGTTACAATGACTTTAATGGTCTTCTCAAGAAAACAAATCCAACAGACAATTTAATCCCCACAGATTTGTATTGAACAAAAAAATTAGTATCCAAATTAAGTTTCACTATAATAAAAATTGATTATTATATAAATTGATGTATGTTACATTACAATGATGATGTGATAGAAGTTTATTATCGCACCCGCAATGCGCCTCGATTTAAACCAATCTCTGGAAAACAATGTCATCAAAAGAAAGATATTCCATATTCTCATTTATTTTATTTATTGATCATTACAAGACTTTAGCGGCTCTACGCATCAATGAGTTTAGCAGGTCATATGAGATGGCATAAGGACAAATTAGCAAATTGTTGTGTTCTTTCTCATCCATAAGATGTTAAAATATGGAAACATTTTGATCGAACACATGCTTCATTTGCTGCTGAGCCATGTAACATAAGATTGGGATTATGTGCTGATGGTTTTACTCCATATAGTCATGAAGCTTCACCTTACACTTATTGGCCAGTTATTCTAACATCATATAACCTTCCACTAAAGATATGTATGACTACCCCATACATGTTCTTAACACTTATAATACTTGGACTACATAATCCAAAAAAAAAAATTGATTTTTTTTTGCAACCATTAATTGATGATCTCAAGTTCTTATGGGAAGGTGTCCTTACATATGACATCTCAACCAAATAAAATTTTCTCCTTAAAGCTGTATTGCATTGGACCATTGGCAATTTTCTAGCTTATAGTATGTTGTTTGGTTGAAGCACATTAAGAAAATTAGATTTCCCTTACTGCACAGAGAATACAAAATCTTTCACACTAAAACAAGAAGGAAAAAATACTTGGTTTGATTGTCATTATATATTCCTACCTACTAATCATCCGTTTAGGAGAAATAAGGAAGCATTTGTTAAAAACAAAGTTATGAGGTCACCTCCTCCACCTAGATTAAGTAGTGATGATGTACTACAAAAACTTTTTAACTTTTCATCAATTATTGATTTTTAATATTATCAGAGTATAATTTTTTTGGATATGGTATTCAACATAATTGGATTTAAAAAATTATATTTTTTGGATATTACCATATTGGAGAATAAATTTGATAATACATAATTTGGTTATTATGCACATTGAAAAGAACTTTCTAAATAATATTTTTAATACAATTATGAATGTTAAATGTAAGAGCAAGGATAATGTCAAAGCTAGAATGGACATTAAAGAGTACTACCGGCAAAGAAGTCTAAAGTTAGTAATAACTAGCGACGACAAAATAATAGCCCAAAACACCTTATTCTTTCATATTAGAGCAAAAAAGATCAATATATAAGTGGTTTAAAGGGTTAAAAATATCTGATGGTTATGGATCAAACTTAAGCCAATATGTAGACCTTAAACATGCGAGATTATTTGAACTAAAAAGTCATGATTGTTACATAATTATAGAGGTTCTCCTTCTTATCAAAGTATGTCTGTTACTAGATTACATATCAAATCTGTTGACATAGCTTAGCAATTTCTTCAAGACCTGTGTTCATCAAAACTAAGAGAAGATACTTTACAGAGGAGCAAGGATAACATACCAATCATCTTATGAAAGTTATAAAAAAAAAAATTCCCCCAGGTTATTATATTTTATGGAACATCTTCTAGTACATCTACCTTACAAAGCTAGAGTTGGTGGTATATATAATATCATTGGACCCTTTTGAGAGATGAAATGTGTTTTTAATATATTATCATAAATATTTTTAAAAGTAATTGATAATTGTAATCATTTAACATATATTTGAATAAGTTGAAAAAATATGTTAAGAATAAAACACGAATAGAAGGATCAATATATGAAGCATATTTGTCTCAAGAAACCACTCACTTCTACTCCTACTACTTTGAGCCCCATGTAAGGAGTATAAGAACAAATATTAGTCATAACATGGACTTCGATGTAGAAGAACAACCACAATCTGCACTATCAGTCTTTATAAATCATGGAAAGCCTAGTGGCAAATGTGTTGCAAGATTCATCAATGATTTAGAAATCAAAATAGCAACTTTATATGTGTTACTGAAGTGTAAAAATTTCCAACCAATCTTAGAGTAAGTTTATTAATAATGTGCAAAAGTAATCATGCTTATTTTAAATACTGAGTCTTATTTGGATGATTTGTCACTAGGTATTTTATAAGCAATTTGCCTCTAACAGATATTACAGATATTGAGCAACATATTACAAATGAATTCCCAGGTTGATTTAGATCTTACATAACATAACACTAGTAATAAGGTTTTTTATAAAGGTCTACAAGCACTAACATGAGGCCCAACGTAAAAAGTAAGCACCTGGTTAATATATATAGTTAATGGGTTTAGATTTCATTCCAAGTCGTGGAGTGAAGGAAGCAAAATTAAAAATTATAGAGTTTGTATTAGAGGGAATACTCATGAAGAAGATGAGTGTGATTATTATGATATTCTGAATGAGGTTCTTGAGCTGGAGTACCCAAGAGAAGATAAGAAATTTGTATGTTTGTTCAACTATCAATGGTATGATCCAGTACATAATAGAGGCACAAGGATTCATCCTACATATATGTTGGTTTCAAAAATTCAGCCCCGACCTCAGCCCACTCTAACTTTTCTTTTGGGGGAGTTTTAATAGAATTAAGTTTTAGGCTAAATTTTGGGAAGGCGGATGGGTTTGTAGATAAGACACTACCTAGAAATTTTTCCCTCATTTTGCGAGGACTTTATGATCTAAGTTTTGGTTTCCTATAGGCGCAAGCCCCTATAGTTAATTACCCCTCCCATTAACGAGAGAGAACTTTTGATTAAGGCTAGTCATCGACCAAATACGTTATATCCATAGATACGTAGTATCATGTGTATAGTATCAGCATGGGCATTGGATATTGGAAGTTTGAAGGTTTTATATTTAAAATTAAAATTTTAACCATCTTGCACTTGAAGCGAATGGTGGGGGAATGGATGATATACCCGATCAAGATCTCATGGTTCCATTATCCTAGGCCATTGTAATTATGGTATACTTAGTCATAGGAGGTAGTTGACCCATCCTGATAGAAGAATCCATATCGACAGTCATTGGTTGCTTCATCCAAGGGTACCTTGTAGACCTAGGGTGAATATTAGTCTAAGGATATAAATCTAAATCCACCTTAACTGACATAGGGATTTGTGCCATATTGATCATATCCTATTGATTCATATCTCAAATATTTAATGCTACTAAGGAACGTATTGGCTCTGGCTATAACTGGTATCTTGTGGTGCCATTTGGCAGCAAAATCACTAAGTTCATAGGGCCTTGGGTCCTAACCATTTATCTTGCTATGCCATTTAGCGGCAAACTGCAAGTTAGAGGACATAAACCACGTCCTTACTAGTAAGAGATTATTTGAGAATGAATTATAGTTATATTTTTGACTAGGCATTAGCTCTATGTGAGCTAAAGTAGTTTTTTCCAATTTTTCCACCACGATAAACTATTGCGGAGGTTGGATGAATTTTGCTTTAAGTGTTTGATAAATAATTTCAATTTTAAACAGTTTAGATTTGTCGTGATTTTATATAGTTTTGACTTTGAATTTTTAATTTTTGACGGGTATTTATGTAGCATTTTAAAATATTTGAAATTAACCCCTCTGATTAAGATAATCATTCAACACGACCATCATTAGGGTAATGAGTTCATTCATTGACTAAACCTTGTAGGTCATATCAACTTACTGATAGGGGATCGGGTTTTATAGGTTTCAGACCTTTGTTGGTGAATTTTCTTTGTTGAAGGCCTTGAAGACCTAATATGAATGTATTAAAATAAATATCTTGCTCGACCTCATGACTTTATATTTATTTAAGGATTATAACCTTATCAACTCATATCTACCTGCACAAGATGATTGGGCTCAAACTTGGGCTTATTTATTGACCCGCGCAGCATCCTTGGATGCCAGGTGTGTATCCAAAACTTGCTCTCTGGGGCCCATACGGGTTTTATAATCGCACTTGCCCCTTTTGTGTACCTATGTGTATACATATTATGATTCATGTACGGGAGGCATTTTTTAAATTATTTGTTGAGCCTTGTCAACTCCTATTTACCTATTTAGGAGGATCGGGTTCAAATTTATTGACTCACGCAGCATCCCTAGACGTCACGTGTATACCAATAACATGCTTGTTGGGGCCCATATGAGTCTTATAATTACCCTTACCCCTTTTGTGTACCTATGGGTATACAAATTATGGTGCATATGCGGTACTTTGAAAATATTTGTAAATGCCTTATATCGGCTTATATGGATGTTGCGAATCCGGAGGCATGGCACTGTACTAGTTATATGTCCATTATATACAGGTAGACTGTCGTGCACTACTTGTTTCTTTCTGTAGAGGGATTATAGTGCACTAATGAAACTCCTGCTTTGGGTCATAGGAGCTTGCACTTGTTGATGCATTTCTATATTTGCTTGAGGATAGAACTTTATGGACATGATAGGTTCCCTTATGGTAGTTTGTAGGTATTTACATTTGCTCCATGTCGTCCTCCCTTTCTTGCAATGGATCGATGTATTTACTAACAATTTGAATGGTAGTTGACATTATAACACGCATGCTTATCACATGCTATCATCTGTGTCTGCACTTCTATGTGTCTCTTAGATCTTTAATTACCATTCATAAGTACTTTGCATGTATTTATGATGAGATTTCCATAAGTTCTTGTAAATGGCACTGTAGGTGTATGTATGCATTCATTGTCATCACTTGCAAATTTTTAGTATATTCGTAGGTGGTTGAGTGGAATTCAGTTGAAACATTAGTCCACCCATTGGTTATTGTTGATGATGAACCAATTCTCCTTCATGGAGGCTTCTTCCATTTGCTTATGGGCATGATAAACTTTTCAAATACATGCTAGTTGTGTATCTTTTATTACCACCTCCAAATAACTCTCTGTGGGTAATACAACTTCATCACGATGCTAATTAATTCATGATGTGGGTAACGACCTCGTTATTATTGTCACTTGGAGATTTGCATTTTAGTTAACATATCCTCCCATAATAAAATTTTACTTGAAAGCTCCTTATCCTTCAAGATGGATTGCAATGTGAACATACACATGATGAACTTAACACAATTGTTCATTAACATTTGTAAATTGGTTGAAGTAATGATTGAAGGTTTTGTATTGTCTCATATGCACATGTCACTATATTCTCCATTTGTTCCTTATTGATTATTTCTTACAAGTTCATTTTGGTGCTTTGGTCATTACAAGTATCATGTTCAAATTTAGGCATTATCCAACCTCTCTTACACTTGGACTCAATCTTAAGACCTTGGAAGCTTATAGTTCCATCAATGACAATATTACACTTGAATGGTTAGAATTCTCTTCACAAATATTTATATTTTAATTATTTATTTGTTAAACCAAAGTCTAGTCCAAATTGTTCCACTAAAGTTTAAGTTCTTCTTGCTCAAATTTGATTCAAGTCTATTGGTCATTCAATTATATTAGGTCTCTTGTTTGTTTAATTAAGTTCATTTACCCAACTTGAGTTCAAATTCATAAGTCCCCTGTTGTCTATTAAAGTTCAAGTCAAAGTTCAAATTGAGTTCATGTCCAAGCTCAAATCAAGCTCTCCTTGGTTAAGTTTGATTGAAGTCCTTTTTATTGTTGTTCAAGCTTAAGTCCCACTTAGTTAAAAGTTTGGACCCTTATTTATTCATTGATATGGGTCTAAGTTCTTTCAAGCTCACATTAAGTTTATCATCATTTACTTAAGTTCAAATTCATTTTAAATTTGGATTTGCTTAAGTTATTATAGTCCAATAAAGTACAAGTTAAGTCCATTCAAGTTCGAGTTCCAGTCCAAGTCCTCTTCTTCTTGTCCAAGTCCTTGAACCTTTATAGTCCAAATTTTGGTAGCCTCTCAACGTCTCCCCCATTTAGGGGAAAAACCACAAGGCAGCCTTCCCTCCACGCTATATGAGCACTCCATGTAGATGTCATGTGACATCGCAGCTGTGTTTTCTTCCATCCCCGCTATGCTACTGTTGACTTCACTTTTGTATGTGGTCACTATGATCTCTTCCAAACTCAATACCCTAGGATAAATTTAGATCTTAGATCAATCCATACTTCAAATAATTCCTGGCATCAAGGCAATCCAAATCTTGATCCAATTCAAACTCTTATCAAGTTTAGACTCCAAACCTTGAGGCTATCCCCGATATGGCTTCAATCATATCCAACCATTTATGATCACTCTAATGATTTTAAATGATTTGGATAATTTAATCCTAATAATTCAAACTTAAAATCTAGTTCAAATCTAAAAAAGCTAGACCAAAATCCAGGCTTATTTAGGTCTTGAGAGCCTTTTCCAAGTTTTTTAAAAAAAAAATACTTCAAAACCAAATCAACTAACCTATAATTTAGATTCTATTAATTTCATATTGATAAGACATGTCTCTGGGGTCAGCCCTCTAAATTTGAGCTCAATCTGACGCTTCTAACCCCATAAACTAAATCTATTTCCAAAGGCTCTAAAACCTTCAGATATTTACAACCTATGCCACTAGACCTATCACCCAGTAGAATTTGACCTTGGAGTCCTCTCCAAACCCTGTAATCACTCCCAGACCTTTGATATTAATATGTCAAACATTAATCTATATTTTTATGGACTCAATTTGACGCAGAATTGACCAGAGATCAAAATGACCAGAAAGCCCTTTAAGGAGATTTTTGGGCTTTTGACAAAAATTCATTATGGTTCAATCCTATCAACCTTTGAAACCTTTTTCAACAAATTTCAAACACCATTTGGAATCTATTAGAATAAATCACAGACCCTGGGTCAACTTGGTTGACCAGGTTAACTTGACCTAAAGGTCCCTTAATAGTCAAAATGATCATTTTGATTGAAATAACCTCCTCATGCATTGGGAACACTCCCAACACATTTAAAATGTCATTTCAAATTTGTTGATCCCATACTTAACCCCTGGGTTAACATGGTTTACCAAGTCAACCTGGGTTGACTCAATGACCCATTAATTTTTAAAATAGGTCATTTAATCCAAATGACCTTTCTAGACCCTGAGACCACACCCATTAAACCCCAATACCTAAATAAATCCATTGGACCCAAACTTAGGTCTTGGTTCAACCTGGTTGACCCACTAAACCTTAAAGGTTTTAAATGGGTTAATCCAACCTATTTGACTTTTCCAACCCATATCACCCCTTCAAATCAACCCCAAATCATAACCTAAGCATGTCTTAGTTTTTTGGTTAAACAAACCCAAGTTGAGTTAAGCAAGTCAACACTCAATTTTTTATCAAACCTTTATACCATATGCTCTAACTTAATTTTGCTTTGACCTTGACCCCTTTGACCCTTTCTTAAGTTATCCCAAATAATTCCCAACACTCTCTAAGTGCCATATCATCAACCTTAACCTTATTGACTGGTCAAACCAAATCAACAAGGAATTTGATCCCCTCTTTGAAATGGTCAACCCTTCCCTTTGACATCAAAAGCATTGGCATTGGGCTTGGGGTTCACCCAACCTACTCCTCTTAACCCTCCCATGCCATCTCAACTCCCTTGACTAGTTGACTGGTCAAAGGAGTCAAACCATACTTAAAACCATTCTAGATGGTCAACTCCCTATTCTTATCCCATCACCTCCTGTCCTAGCTTCCCTGTACATTCGTTTCAGGCCCTAAAGCCCTCCTTAAGTTCCCCAAACCAAGCTTAGGCCCTAGTTTAGCCTAAAAGGGCAGTGGTCCCCTCATACTCATCCCAAAGCCATCCAATGGGAGCAAGGCCACTCCAGTCTTTGTTCAGCCATCCAACGATGTGGGACACTTAATTATCAATGATCCAGGGAGGGCCTCTGATCGATCAGGATCGTCTCTTTGTATCCAGATCATTTGAATAGGGCGAAACCCCATCTCTGAGCATCAATTGATCACCTTACATTCTCTCACTTCCTCCAACCTCCCATACCCAAATTTTAATTTTTTTTTAACTCCCCAGGCCTTCCTCCACCTTCTCACTACTAAATCTAAGTGGTTGCACGTCATCGGCGAAGATCTTTCTGGTGAACCAATCACTTATTTCATCTCAGTCTTCTAGCAGTGGATCTAGATGCTTTTGGACGTGGATTTCTTTTAGAGTTTTATATGAGGACATTCTATAAGCTCAACCGTATGAAGACCTTGAAGATCTAATGATAAAATCTCCTAAAACCCTTAGCCCTAGGTCACAATAATTAGGATTAACTAATTTCTTTTTAACTACATTTTGAGTCATGCAAATATATCCCCATAATTTCTATTCACGGCCATAGGTTGTGTCTAAAATTTCATGCATTTCTGTGTATCAGGTTAAGAGAACGATATGAAATTTATTTCTAGGTCATTTTCATGGTTTAGCCCAGGTGTACGAAATGGCAGCCATTGATTCCATGATCAACACCTGAGATTTCATCATACCGCTTTTCGCTTTGATCGTGTATCTCATGGTATGCCAAGATCTTCATCTACTTGATCTGGGCCTTCCATTTTAAATAGTAGAGATGGGTCTCCCGCAGTCTGATCTCTTTCGATCGAGATTGAACTATAGGACTAGACCTCCGTCGTTGGATGAAATTGTGGGAGATCCTACGACTATGGATTGATGCAAACTAAGAAAAGTGGCACGCATCGTCGTGGCGCCGCGTCCCGTATTAATGACTAATGATTTCTTCTCAGTAATCTTTAGCCATTAATATTCAGTCATTAACGTGGTTTCAAATCTACGGTTCGGATGACGCCACGTATCCCCCCATTACCGTGGAATTGATCCAGCACGCATAATCGTGCAGCGTGGCCCGCTTTTACCCCTGCCACCATTAGTTCATTTTAATTAATAAAAACTATATTTTAAATGTTTTTTTATTTAACAAAAAGCTTTAAAAATATTAAAAAAAAATTAAACACATATTATCTTGTTCTAGATCATTATTAAAATATTAAATGTTCTAATATATAATCATTATCTAATTAAATATTTTTAAATTTCAAAATTTTATTTTAAACTATTCTAATAAAATCAGAGGTTGTTTCAATTTTTTTATGATATTAAAATTTATTCAAAATTATTTTGAGAACTATTCTTTTTGAAAATAAAAAAAAATGCCCTATTTTCAAAATAAAATTTAATTTTAAATTTATATGATTTAAATCCTTCAGTGTTTGAGTAAAATCTTTGAATTTTGAAACATTTTTAAGCCTGTATGAATAGAAATTATGGGGATTAATTTGTGAATGCTTATATTCCAATCATTTACTAATTAAAGCTTTATGTATTATTAGTTATTAATTTCTAGTACTTGCATTTTTAGGGTACACACACCACTTAGTCTAGGTTCTCCAAGTTCTAAGGACTTGAATGTGATGTTTGTGTACTTATGTGTGATGAGTCCAAGGGTTAGTAACATTGATTTGATCATACACAACTTAGTAACATTATTAAGGACAATAATTAGGAATTGTGTATATAATTTAGAAAATTTTCAACAATTAAGATACATATCACCTTGACTTAAAACTTTGAACATATAAATATAGTGACATTGCCCTCCCATAGAATTTTTCCAACATATTTTGAAGACTTTAGGCCTCTTAGTTAAATTACTTAGGTTTAAGTCCTTAATTAACCTTCAAGATTTCTAAAAATACCAATAAATCAACATTAATTCTAAAACTACATATAATACCTCTAACTAACCATAAATAACACCTAAATCAGAGAAAATTAAATCCCCTTTAATTTCACAGCAAATTTAAGAATAAATGAATTTCAATATAAAATCAAGGTTTAATTAATTTAATTAATTAAAAAACCCAAAAAAAATCTTAAACACTTGCTGATCCACCTTAGATCATTTTTTATCTTTGTAGGTGATTTTAAGAATTTTGAAGTTTATTTGGGTTCAAATCATTAAAAGGCCCTTTAATTAAAACAATTAAATAATTCAATAAATACACAAATTTCATAAAATCATAACTAATTCTAGAAAATTTCAAATGGATCAAACTAAAAGGCATACAACTCAAATTAAAATCTAATATTTTACAAAAATGTCAAACTTTCAAAATTTTGTCAAAGTCAAAAGTCAACAATCCGATCAAACCTAAGCCAAAACTAACTCAAAATTTCAGAAATTCACAACTTTTAGTAAAAACTTCTAATTGAAAATGCTAATAGTCTAACTACTCATTATAAGTCCTAATATTTGTTAAAAATATCAATTCGTCAAAATTTACTTTAATTTAAAAAGTCAACTTTTAGACCCTTAATTAATTCTTTTGAATAATTCTAATAAATACTTCAAAATTCAATAATTTCCAAAAATTTCTAATTTGACTAATAAAATAATTTAACATATTAATATTTAAACTCTAATTAAAAGTTCTCTTTTAGCCTTTTAACAAATTCGAACATTAGACAACTCCAACAAACTATCTAGTTTAAGATCTACCCCAGCCACACGATCTACTACACACACTTTAGATGGTTCGCTACGAAAACTAACTCTAGACTTAGGCTAGGCTAGTGTTTATTTTTCAGTTATGTGTCAAGTTTTTGAAGTTTCATTACATGTTGTGATTAAAATTGATTGGTATGTTTGTTTACTTTTAATACACTCTGTGGATTGATGATGTGTTTGACGATTAGATTACCCTTATGCTAGGAACGATCTGGATACTCATTAAGTTTTCAATAGGTCATTGTGCTCATGCTAGGAAATAAAGGAGGCTAAATAAATAATAAATATTATTAAAATAGGTGCTTCAGCTGCTAAGCCCCTAAATGAAAAAGAGTGTGGCCAAGCATGTTTACTTCTTTTTTGCACATATATATAACTACTTGTGAATATATTTTTGATGTTTAAATACTTAGGATAACCCGGCAAGATAGTCTAGAATTTTCATTTCATATTAATGTAATTTGTTTGAGTATTGAGTTATGAAAGTGTACATTTGAGTTGGGATACACAGATCCAAAGGTTGGATTCCAAAGAGGAAATGATACCCCTTAGGGAGATAGTCCTTTTTCATTTGGAAGTTCAAATTTAGATCATCCTTTTATACCCAAAGTGGAAAGAGTAGCCTTCCCCTCAAGGGAAAAGTTCTTTTTTCCATTGGGTTTCCAGCTATGAAGAATTCCATGAGCCCGAAGGAAAGAAGACTGAAGAATTTAAGGATTTTAAAGATGAATCTGAAAGTAGATAGCATTATTTGAATTTTAATAAGAGTGTGTTAAAAGATTTAAACACATTTATTAAATTGAAAGTAAATGCTCTTGAAGAAAATAGGAATCCCCCAACACTTGAAGATTTTACGAATCCTATTTTGAGATCCAAAATTTTATAATCCAGGAAAAGACATATTTATTATAGAATATTAAGAAATCCATTTCCTGGAGTTAAATATTATTTTTATGGGATGATTGGACATATTGCATACACTTGTACTTTACATAGAAAAATTCATTTAGTGTGGAGACCTGAGATGCATAAACCTAGTCAAATTATACATGTATCAAGCTTTATTTTTCTAAAAGGAGAACCCAAACTTGTTTGGGTTCCCAAGTCTAACATTTGATTATTTTGCAGGAACACTCTCATATAAGGCCTCATGAGAGCATTTAGTACCTAGATAGTAGTTGCTCGAAGCATATGACTGGAGACACTAACCAATTTATATCGCTGGAAGCCAGAAGTGGAGGCAATGTTAAACTTGGAGATAACACCACTAGGAAAGCAGTTAGAACTAGTATGATCGAAAACCTGGAAAATTTTTTCATAGAAAATGTTCTGCTTATAGAAGGCTTGAAGCATAATTTGTTCAGTATAAGTCAGCTTTGTGATAAAGGGTACAGTGTAAAAATTTTTCACACTAGGTGCATATTAAGCCTAAATGATAATGATGTTTTGCATGTAAATAGGGTAAATAATATTTGTTTGCTAGATTTATATTGTATTAAATCTCCTAATTTTTTTTGTTTGAAAATTGTTTCTGAAGATTTATTTTTATGACATAGGAGACATTATCACGCTAGCATAAAAAATCTTAGGAAAATTACATAAAAGGAATTGGTTAGAGGTATACCAAAACTAGACTTTACTAAGGATCACCTTTGCAATGCATGTCAATTAGAAAAATAGGTGAAGTTCTCTTTTCAGTCCAATAAGGATCTTAGAACTAGTAAATCTTTGGAGATTATTCATATGGATCCTTTTGGACCGGTTAGCACTGTTAGTTTAAAAGGAAAGGTATATGGATTTATAATAGTTGATGATTTCTCAAGATTCACGTTGGTTAAATTTTTATTTTCATAAGAGTGAGTCATTTGAGAAATTTAAAGATTTCTTGACTTGGATTTAGAGGAAATTAGGGTGTGAGATTTTAACTATTCAAAGTGATCAAAGCGGTGAATTTGAATTGAAAAATTTGAAGATTTTTGTAAGAAAAAAGGAATTGATCAAAATTTTTCTGCACCTAAAACCCCTCAGCAGAATGGGGTAGTCAGAAGAAAGAATAAAACATTAATTAAAGTTACTAGAGCCATATTGGTTGAATATTCAGTTCCTAAATATTTTTGGACTGAAGCGATTAATACTGAATATTATATTCTAAATAGAGTGAACATTAGGTCGAAATTGAACAAAACATCCTATGAGCTTCTAAAGGGGAGAACACCTAATTTATAACGTTTGCAAGTTTTTTAATGTAAGTTATTCATACATTATAATGAAAAATCTACCTTAGAAAAATTTGATCCAAAATCAGATAAAGAAATTTTTCTTGGATACTCTAGTGTTGGAAAATCTTATAAAGTATTTAACAAAAGAACTTTGGTAGTTGAGGAAATCACACATGATGTATTTGATAAATTTGGAATTTTGGAAGAGGATGAAATAGAAAATAACTCCCAAAGAATTAAGAAAATTAATTTGGAATTTTGAGATTGAAATCTCGTTGCCTAAAGATTTGAGATTTTCTAAAAACTACCCTAATGAATTGATTATAGGTGAACCTAGTGAGGATATTAGGACTATGCGTGGACTAAACAAAGAATTCAATCATTCTGCCTTTATTTTAATGATAGAACCCACAAATGTAAATCAAGCACTTTCGGGTGAATTATGGATTTTGGTAAAGTAAGAAGAATTAAATCAATTTGTAAGGATTGATGTTTGGGAATTAATTGCAAGGCCAAAGGATCAAAGTATAGTTGGAAAAGTGTGTATTTAAAAATAAAATGAATGACTCGGGAGTTGTTATTAAAAATAAGGCTAAATTGGTGGCTAAGGGGTATAATCAGATCAAAGGGATTGATTTTGAGTAGATTTTTGCCCCTGTAGTGAGACTTGAAGCAATTAGGATTTTATTATCATTTGCCTATTTTAGAGAATTCAAATTGTATCAAATAGATGTTAAAAGTGTCGTTTTAAATGAGGTGATATAAGAGGATGTTTATGTTGAACAACTTCCAGGTTTTGAAAATTCAAAATACCCTAATCATGTTTTTAAATTTAAAAAATGCATTGTATGGATTGAAACAAACACCTAGGGCTTGGTATGAGAGGTTGAGCACTTTCCTATTTGAGAGATCTTTTTAAAAAGGAAGTGTGGATACCACTCTCTTTTTGAAGAAATTGGGAGACGATATACTCATTGTACAAAATTTTGTTGATTATATCATCATTGGATCTACAAATAAAAATCTTTGTGATGATTTTTTTAAAATAATGAGTAGTGAATTTGAGATGAGTCTAATGGGAGATTTTAGTTCCTTTTTAGATTTTAGCATTAAGCAAATTGAGGAAGGAACATTTCTTAGTCAGTTGAAGTATGTTAAGGACATCCTCAAAAAGTATGAAATGGATAATACTAAACCTGTTAGTACACCTATGAATTCCTCAGTTCAGTTGGACAAGGATTCTAAGGGAAAATCTATTTATCAAAAGAAATTTAAAAGAATTATTAAATATTTGCTTTACTTGACTACTAGCAGACCCAATATTATGTTTAGTGTTTATTTTTGTGCTAGATTTCAATCAGATCTAAAAAGAATCACATTTGACAGCAGTAAAAAGGATTTTAAGATATCTCTTAGGAACTCAAAACTTAGGAATTTGGTATCCTAAGTTTAGCTCTTCATTTGAAATAATTTGATATTCAGATTCGGACTTTGCAGATTATTAGGTTGATCGAAAGACTACATTTGGAAGTTATCAATTTATAGAAAATTCTTTAGTTTCTTGGTCTAGTAGAAAATAGAATTCTGTAGCCCTATCTACTGTAGAAGTTGAATACATTACCTTAGGAAGTTCTGTGGCACAAGCTCTTTGGTTGAAACAATAGTTTATTGATTTAGGATTTTCAATAGGCACAATTCTAATTTATTATGATAACACTAGTGCCATTTGTATTTCAAAAAATCATATTTAATATTATAGAATCAAACATATAGACATAAGGCATCATTTCATTAGGGATCATGTATCCAAATGAGAAATTAAATTGAACCATGTTTCTACTGAAAATCAACTTGCAGATATTTTACAAAACCACTAACTTTTGATACTTTTAGCACATTAAGAACAATGCTAGGTGTGATCTATCTTAATGCTTAAACAAAATCTTCTACAAACTTGATATGTTTTTATGTGTTTTTTCGTGTTTTTCGATTGTTTGTGTTTTTTTTTTTTTTTTTTTTTTTTTGTTTTTGCTTTTTATGTATTTTATGTGTTTTAGAAATATTTTCACATAAAAATTCCTATTTCTGAACTTGTGTGCTAATTTTTCTATGTGTTCAATTCGTACTGTACGAAATTATTTTTGTCCCGTACAAATTTTGTAGCATGTCAATCATTATTTTGGACTGAATGCATAAAGTTTTATGTTTCCAATACATATTATGTTGTATTATATTTATATTGTCCCGGATGATTTGTATTACTTCGTCTGTTTGCACATACACGGATATATGGGCAGAATCAATTATTATAATTGATCGTACATACGAAACTTTATTTTGTATATACGAACAACATGTCATTCGATGTGGGGGACGAACCTAACCGTCTTTAAAACTATATTAAATAACCATTCATCCCGGATGAACACATGTTTGTTTATACGATCATCTGATTAAAAAGCATGTATGAAAGGACGCTTCATAACTTGTGTGATTATCAAAAGTCGTTTTATTTTAAATGTATTCAATCGTACATACAAAATTTTATTTTGTATGTACGAACCAACTATCGTATTGTATGAAATCTTTTTCCATACATACGAATGGTGGTTTTTCTTTAAATAGGAAGGCTTTAGAATTCATTTTCATTCACTTCAATAGCCTCTTTCAATCCTTCACTTCATAGTAATGGCCAATTCTAGCAAGCATGGTAGAGTCACTAAGGGATTATTTTCCAGGAGTGGAGTCGAAAAATATCTATCTATAGCAAAAAAGGATTCTTTCCTTAGGTTTGTCTCCGCTAAAATTTCTCCTAGACTCTTACTCCAGGAAGACATTCACTTTCAAATAATGCCTCTTTTTGCCACCATTCAATTTGCCTTCATCTTGACTTTGATTCATGCCTATAACAAAGAAACCTTTCACTATTTTATGGAAAACATGACTTTTAGTAAGAATGAGAGTAGGATAAGATCATATGTTCTAAAGAAATAGGTAGAAATCACGAAGGAAGATCTAGGAATCTTTCTGCACTTAAGAACTCAAGGAATTAAAGCACACACATTGACCTCTACATCTGATTTTGACTTGTCTGAAATAAACAAAGTTCTTAGCTCAAGTAGGTCATTTGCCTAGGGTCTATACCTTACATCAAAATGTAAGGATCATTCAGCATGTCCTTAGAACTTTAATAATTCTTAAGGCTGGTGATCGCATTAACATTACTCCTCTTCTTTCCACTATATCCTATCTTATCATGACTGGACAACCAATAGATGAAGCCCAACTTATTCTTGATTATATTCATGACCTTTCTGAAATTGGGCATGCATCTCATAAAAGGAAGAAGAATATTGATTTAGGACATCTAGTGATTGACCTATATCTTAGAGAAGAAGTATAATCTTATTTATCCTGAGCCTCAACTTGAAATGCCAATTTACTTCGCTGATGCTTCGTTTCGAGCACTTTTTAGGAAAGATGACAATAAAAGAGAGGATATTAAGGAAGAAGGGGGAGCACCTGCACCTACTAAGGGATCTGACTTTCAGGAGATGATCCAGTGCTTTGACCGATTAGGGAGTCATTTTGATCAACGTTTTAATCAAACTCAGACTCATCTTAACCAGTAGGATGCACAACACCAGCATGACATGGGTTGGATTTGAGGATAGTTCGAATCTATAAACACTAACATAGTTATAAAGAAAAGTTATTTTTCTATCTTCAACTAGCCTCCTCCTCCAGATCAGGACCCTTCATATTTCTAAATGTACTTCTTGTATGTTGTCTTTATCAGTCTTTTGAGATGTGTTAATCTTAGAGATATTTTTTATGCTTTGTGTACTTGTCTTTGTTTAGCTTTTGTGTTGATATTTTGTTATCTTTATGTTATGGTTTGATATCAATTGTTCTTCAATGTATTTCATCTTTAAATTGTTATCAATAAATTATGACTTATTTTTCGTTAGTTGCTTTTGTTCGTTGTGTGAAATGTTAGTTTGTCTATATGTTAATCTTGCCTTAATTGATCTAAAAAGTATTATAAATTAGAACTGCAATAAAAAAATTAATTTCATTATGAAATCTAATTTTTCAAAATTTTAAGTTAATTTATAACTCAATCAAGTTAAGTCTATCAATCTCAAATTTTTTTTAGGCATAGATAATTTAAATATTACTATTGCAATTTTGATGTCTTATTTTTTTTATTTCTTTTTTCAATATAATTATTTTTATAATTACAAAAATTTAAGGTAATAGATTATTAATTTTGGAAATATTATTTAAAAAAAGAGGTTTCAAAAGAAAATGTACAATGTGTACAAAAAAATAAAAAAAATGCGCAATAGCTTGCAAATTGAAAAGAGGCACAAAATTAGCAAAAATTCAAAAAGATGCACAAAGTGTGCCAAAAATATTTGAAAAGATGCACAATGTCGCCAATTGAAGATGTTCTTTCCTCTATCTTTTAATTTTCAAATTCAAATCAATCTAATTTTCCTTTATGTTTTATATTGAAAATTGAAATTATCTAATCTTCATTTCATCACTTTTGTAATAACTCTTTTTATCTCATTGTCTAGAATACTTCATAACCTTAATCTATTCTTCTTGTCTATATTATATTTTATTTTAAATGTTTTGAATCTTTATTTTTATCTAATAGACATTAATCTTCTTATTACAATTATAGTTCAATCTCTTTCAAGATCAATTATTAAAGGTTTCTCATATGACTTCTTTCATTTCAACTTTCTCTTCTTCCTTCTTTTTGTTGTTGTCAAAAGAGGGAGAAATATTGTTTGTATTTGAGTAATTTTTGGCTGTTTGTTCTTTTGTGTTTTGTCATTTTTGAAAATTTTATTAAAAAAAAAAAACTTTTTTGATTGATTTGTTTTTAAAGAAATTCCCTTATATTCATTGTTTATTCATTTAGGGGGAGTTAACGAGAAATTTAGGGTATTCAATTTTATTCAAATAATAATTGTTTTGCCATCATCAAAAATGGGAAGATTATTGAGTCAGTTGATATTTAATTCTTATTTGTTCATATTCTTGCAACTTGTATGTTTTTTATGATTTCAAATATTATTGTTTTGATTATTATTTCTCCTAACATATTTTGGTAGAATTGTATTGCTCTTGTGAGTACTAATATTTTAGAAAAATCATACTCCGGATTATTGAAGACTTCAAATCAAGATCAATTTAGTGTTTATTGTAATTGAAGTTTATATTTTTCATTTTTCTTGAGTATGAGAGAGTGTGATTGTAATTGAGTAATTGAGCACACACACACCGAGGAAGAGTTTAAAATTAAAATTCACAATTTTTAAACTAATCGTACTGTACGAATGAACTTCGTACGGGATGATTTGTTCAGTTATTTTCACGATGTGCAGTCAAACAAACATAAATGAATTTTTTTTTAAGTATGGATTGTACTGTACGAACCCAGTTCATACATGCCTTCTAGAGTACAAAATGGATGGGTCCCCTTTCGCTCAAAAATATTTTTTTTAAGTATGGATCAAACTCTACGAACCCAGTTCGTACATGCCTTCCAGAGTATGAAATTGACAGGTCCCTTTTCACTCAAAAATAAATTTTTTTTTTTCAAGTATAGATCATACTATACAATCACAATTCATACATGCCTTCTAGAGTATGAAATTGAGAGGTCCCTTTTCGTCCTGATGTTTCATCCCAATGAATGTGAAAATTTTTTAAAAGTTCATACTATATGAACTGGTTCCGTACCGGATGATGATCGTGTATGAACTAATTCGTATAGATTTATAATAGGTTTGTACGCAACAGTTTTTAAACTATTCGTATGTACGAACTTGGATCGTACTGTACAATCGTGTACGTTCAAAATTGAAAATATTAATTTTCTAGATGAATTTTTGTTTCTTTTGTATAAAAGGTCAACTAAAACTGATGTGAAAAAGTCTTATTTTTGTGATTTTTTAAGGGCAATTGAAAGAGAGAGTGTCAGAGAGTATTTGAGAGAGATTTCTTGCAAGTGGAGTTTGAAGGGTTCACAAGGTTACTCAAAGATAAGGATCTCTTCGTGATTTTGGTTGTCACTCTTCTTTTGTCTTTCTGCTCGTGAGAAGATTTTTGGAGAAGATCTGGTACTCTTCCAAAATTGGAGAATGTGAAAGGACGATGATTTTTTGCCGACACTTGGAAAGTGTGAATAGAGGACAGTTCTCTGCCACCACTTGGAGAGTATGAAAGAACGATGGTTCTTTGCCGACACTTGGAGAGTGTGAAAGGATGACAATTCTCTGCGACACGGGGAATTGGTGGAAGAGATATTTTGTAAAATCTTCTCTGCCTTGTTGTGGGGAAAAAAAGAGAAACACTTTGGTAATAGTGCAATATCTGAAGAGGGAGCCTTCAGGGAGTGGATGTAGGTCGTATTTAATTGAACCATTATAAATCTTTGTGTCTTTTAAATTTTGTATTTATTTACTGTAAGTTATTTTTCTGTGGTTGAAAAGTTATTTTAAAACTTTAATTAACTTGCTTTGAGAATCAACCGCTTTCAAATTTTAAAACTAAGAAAAATTTTTAAAATTACCAATTCACCCCCCCCCCCCCCCCTCTTGGTTAGCCTTGGGATATTAGTTTAGGTTTAACAACCTAATCAAGTTTCAACAGAGAATGGATAAATTTGATCTGAGCTTAGGCGAGCCCTGAGCTCAGCAAATTGGAGAGCATAATAAGCAAAATAGAGCATCTAATTGTGGGGTTTAGGAAGCTCTCTTCATAATGGTGGATCAGTGCCGCATACTGAAAATAGACGAAGACTAGTAAAAGCTTTCAATTAGTTTAATTAATATATGTATATTATTTTAACTATATCTTTTATTTGCAGAAAGAGTTTCTTGTATGGGAGCCTACACCACTAGAGTTGTATTCGAGGACTCACCAACATCAAGCTAACCATTTGTGGGTTGATGAGAAGGCAAAAAAAGCTCATGTTAGTATAATTTTTTTAATAATAAAATAAAATAAATCTAAATTTATTTTATGGATTTATTCTCGCAAGATGATTTTATACGAATTCGAAAAAGTCATCAGTCTACAAGTGAGGGGTCATCTTTAGGATCGACCCAGTATTCTGAGTATCACACATAGTTAGATGTTGTTGGACGAAGTCAGAAGGGGAGGGTTTAAGGCTTAGGTTCACAAGGATATGCTTATGATGGCAGTTCATCTATGTCAGCATTTTATAACGTTAGTGGAGCCAAAGAAACTGTTAGCCAGAGGGTTTCTATCTTGACAAGAGAGATAGAAAATATGAGAAAGATTTAAAATGAGATGCAAGCAAAGCTGCGATCATATCGAGATGAAAATCAGAAGAAGAAAGATCAAGAGCCGACACCTGAATCACAGTGTAGCGAGGACACAAACGATGATTATTATTGTTATTTGCTTGATAAACTTTTCAGTGTATTTTGAACATCTTACTGTGGATTTTATATATTATGTTGATTGTAGAACATATGCATTCTTCTTAGTTTAAAGAATTATTTCTGCTTATTGTGGATTATGCAAATATAATTTGTTGATCGTGTTTTGTTATTTCATATGAAATGTTATGTTGATTTGGACTCCATTTTTGTGGGTTGTGTATAGTGGCGTGTTGCCCTTAAAGTTTTTGTTTTATATATGTTTTTGAATTTTGTGCAGGTATTAAAAAAATTGGTGTAAATAGATAGGGGTTGTCATTTTTTTTTTTTGTGAAAATGTTACAAGATTCAAACGGCTAACCAGCGGTTTGGCCGCCAGAAACTTTGATATCGGACAATTTATTTAGCCACCGGTGTTTTAATATAGCCGCCAGTAGTTTTCGGCGGTCAACCGACGGCTTGGCCGCCGGCTATACCGGCATTTTATATGTCTGGTACGCCACCAATAATTACCTGGCGGTCGCTGGCATTTTGACCGCTGGAATTTACCTACTGTTCTGGCTGCCGGAAAGTTCAGCATCCGAAAAATGGTCGCAGCAATTCATTTCCTACACGGTTTATACCGGCAATTCACAAACCACCGGAAAGCCGCCGGTAATTTTTAAAATTGCCGGAAAAGTCATCTGAACCGTCGAAAAGTGCCGCTAGTAATTGGTGATTTTTCTGTAGTAGTTGGATGGTATAAAAAGAAATATTTAATTAGTGCCACTCATCCAACTAAAGATTGTATATTACTTCCCCAAGTATTTTATTTATCCAATGCAGGATTTAGGATTAATTGGAATTCGGCTACTACATCTCTTCCTAGGACTATCTTCACTCCTAGATAAACCAAATCCTTGACCAATCTGAAGCCCACCTCTTGGCTAGCAATTTCTTCATTCTCCCTTCAATATCCTTTAGAGCAAATTACCATAGCTTTGTCTTTGTTGATTTGTTGTCCTGACCAAGAGCAGTAATATGCTAAAATTTTTTTTATTGAGTAGATTGACTGTTTTGAAGCTTCTGCAAATATCAACACATTGTCGGCATACAGTAGGTAAGAAATCCTCTCTGAATTTGATGTAATTTTTATCCCCATCTTTGCATCTCTTTGCTGGAGTGCTTTGGACAGGAGCTCGGAGCATAAAATAAAAATATACGGTGATAAGGGGCATCCTTGCTTGAAGCCACACTCAACATTGATCCAATCTGTCCTTTAATCATTTATTATAACTGAAAATTTAGGATTGACACTGCATTATTCAACTAGTGAACTTCATCAGAAATCCCATCAGCTTCATGACCTGGAATAGAGTCGCCTAGCACATGTTATGTCGTAAGCTTGTTCCATATCATCCTTTAATGTTAGAAGCCTTTTTTGGATGATGAAAATTTGAATTTATGAAAAATTTTTTGTGCTAGAAAGAAATGATCAGATATAAACCTCTTAGGTACACAAGCTAGCTGATTTTTCGACATCAGCATAGGTAATAATGTAAGTTTGAACCTATTCATAAGCATCCTAGCAACTATCTTATATGAAGTTTGACAAAGACTATGTGTCTAAATTTAGATGGGTCAACAGGATTTTTAACTTCTGGAATTAGAATTACTAATGTATCTTTCCATCCTGAAGGAATATCTCATGTTTCAAAGACACCTTTGATAGCATTCTAAACTTCATCTTTGACAATCTACCAATAATACTCGAAGAAAGCTGTTGATATTCCATCAAGCCCTGGAGATTTATTATTTCCTAATTACTTTACAGCAGCATACAACTCTTCCTTGGTAAAATCTGCTGATAGCATGATTCGGTTGATTTCATCTATCTACTGACAAACATGAAAGTATGGCCAACCTTCCAAGCAACATTCCCTAGATCTCCATTTGATTTGAAAAAACTGAGAGAAGATACTCTCAATGGTTGCTGGATCAACCTGTAGGTCACCATTTTGTAGCCTCACTTAATTTATTCTAATGGAATTCCTTCTAGCTGAAGCAAGATAATGGATGAAACGAGAATTGGAATCAAAATTTTCTATCCAATTGGCTTTTAGCTCTTTTGTTCCACCAAGGGGAAAGTCTAGCACGAGTGTTGTTCAGCTCTTAAACTTTGACTCTCAACTCCAATATTTTCTCAGAATTCATACCTGAACCCTAATAGAAAATACTTGAGTTCGAAAGTAATCCTATCAGATATACTTGAGTTCGCAAGCAAACCTAATAAGAATTTGGTAAAAACAGTGAGAAGATACAAGAACGATGATGTAACAACCCAAAAATCAGTAGATTTTATTAAACAACTCAAAGCAAATAAAGAATAAGAAAAGATACAATTGATCATCTATTTGAGAGGATGATCATTCTCTCCCAATCTATAGACACTAGGTCTAGAGCCCAAACCTCACAAGAAACTAA
Source organism: Dendrobium catenatum (assembly GCF_001605985.2). Classification (NCBI taxonomy): domain Eukaryota; kingdom Viridiplantae; phylum Streptophyta; class Magnoliopsida; order Asparagales; family Orchidaceae; genus Dendrobium; species Dendrobium catenatum. The sequence goes on from NW_021319911.1 coordinate 1,052,024, forward strand.
TAGAGAACACAATACTTAGGCATGCCTCCCCCTTCCCCTCTCTTCCTTATTTATAAATCTCATTTGCCCTGGCCGCCCCTCTCCTTACCAAAAATACCTTTAATTTAATTTTTAAATCCCATAGTGGACCCCACCTTAGGTGGCAAACCAAAAAATAGGTCTATGGGCCCCAAGGCTTAGGCGGCAATGATTTGGGGAGGCAGTTTGAACTGCCTCCTGTAAATAAGGGCCGGCTGGGTCGGTTGTTGCACCGACTTATCAATACCGCCATCCCAAAGAGCCACCTTGTCCTCAAGGTGGAAAAAAGGAAATTGATGTTTTAACCTCTCATAAGGCTCCGAGGTTGCCTTGTAATCTGGAAGATCCTTCCGCTTGATCAATACTTCTTTTACTCTTCCTCCCTGGTGAACCCCTTATAAATTAAAGGATTCTAATATCACCTCCAAGTCCTCTGTTAAAGTTACTGGTATCTCAAAACTGGTGGCCTGCCCCCCAATCGCCCTTCTAAGTTGTGAAATATGAAAGATAGGATGTATATTTGTTGTGGCTGACAATTTCAATTTATATGCTACCTTTCCAAACTTTTCTAAAACTTCAAAGGGTCTAAAATACCTTGGAACAAGCTTCTCATTCCTCCTGTTGACAATAGTCTTCTGCCTGTATTATCGGAGTTTTAAAAACATCTTTTCTCCTACTTCGTACTAAATGTCCCTCATGTGTTCATCAACTTGTTTCTTCATAATTTGTTGGGCTCTGAATAGATATTTTTCAACTCTTCTAACACATTTTCCCTTTCTTGTAAGTACTCTTCTACTGACGACACTAGAGTGCTGTTATTTCCAAAATGCACCAGGTGAAGGGGATCCCTTCCATACAGCTCCTTGAAAGGAGTCATCTAAGAAGCCAAATGATAGAAGGTGTTGTACCAGTATTCAGCCCATTATAGCCACTTGGCCCACAGCCTGGGTGTTTCTGACACGAAGCACCTTATATAGGTTTCCAAGCTCCTATTGACCACTTTAGTTTGGTCATCCATCTATGGGTGATAGGCAGTGCTCCTCTTCATAATGGTACCCTGTAGTCTGAATAAATCCCTCCAAAAACTGCTGAGGAATACCTTATCCTTATTTAACACTATTGCTTCTGGACTCCATGCAATCTAACTATTTCTCTGATGAAAGTTTAAGCCACTATTACTATAATGTATGGATGTCGGAGGGGAATAAAGTGAGCATATTTGCTTAATCTGTCTACCACTACCAGAATCATCGCGAATCCTTCTAAATAGGGCAGCCCATCGATGAAGTCCACGGATACTTCCTCCCATACTCTGTTTGGAAGTGTCAAGGGCTATAGTATTCCTCCGGGGGCCATTGCCATACATTTGTTTCTATAACATACGTCACACTTCGCCACAATTTCCTCAACATACTTGTTCATCCCCTTCCAGTAGAGCTCAGCTGCTAGTCACATGTAGGTATTATATACTCCTGAATGACCTCCAACTGCACTGTCATGGAATTTGTGTAACAATTGAGGAATACGGACGAAGGTTCGGGGTAGCACAAATCTCCCTTGATGGAACAACCTCTCCCCCTAAATATGGTAACTAGGATGGCTACTCTTATCTTTCATCAAATTCTCCCTAATCTTTCTCAACTTTTCATTTTGCATACTTTCTTTCTTAATGGCCCCCCAGTCAAATATCAGTGGTACTGAAACAACCAACTCCTTTAGTTTCCCAACACATCTGGATAAAGCATCGATTTCCTTATTTTTCAAACCAGGTCGGTACTGGATCTCAAAATCATAGCCTAATAATTTGGATAACCATCTCTAATGTTCCTCGGTCACCATCATTTGTTCCAACAGGTACTTCAAGCTCCTCTGATCAGTTCAAATAATGAAATGCCTTCCCAAAAGGTACGGCTACAACTTTTGAATGGCCAAAACAATAGCCATCAGCTCCCTCTCATACACCGACTTCAATCTAGCCCTGGTTAATAGTACTTGACTAAAGTATGTTATGGGTCTGTGATTTTGCATTAGCACTGCTCCCAAATCATATCATGATGCATCAATTTATACTATAAAAATTTATTTAAAGTCTAGAAGAACTAAAATTAGAACTGTAGTCATGCTTCCTTCAAATTTTCAAAAGCCTGGGTCACTAACTCTACCTACAAAAAACTTTCCTTCATTAGTTGCTCGGTTAAAGGCAAAGCTATGGTACTGTATCTCTTCACAAATCTCCTATAATAACCAGTCAGTCCTATGAAACCTCTCAACTCCCTAGGTTTCTGGGCATAGGACAATTCTGTATGGCCTCAATTTTTTTTTGATCGGCTACCACTCCTTGGGATACTATATGTTCCAAGTACTCTACACCGGACTGGGCAAAGCTGCACTTCTTTAGGTTGGCCCTTAACTGATGCTCCTGTAAAACTCATAAAACCACCTTTAAGTGCTCAAGATGTTCCTCCTTCATTTTGTTGTATACCAGGATATCATCAAAGAACACCAGAACAAACTTCTTGAGGTACTTCCTGAACACCTTGTTCATTAAAGGTTGAAAAGTAGCGGGAGCGTTAGTCAGTATAAGTGACATTTCCAAAACATTCTAATGCCCTTAGTGTGTCATGAAGGCTGTCTTTGAAATGTCTGTCTCCTTCATCCTTATCTGATGGTACCCTAATTTTAAATCCAATTTAGAAAATATGACCGCCCCATATAATTCATCTAAAAGCTCATCAATCATAGGAATGAGGAATTTATCTCGTACAGTCCCATTATTTAAAGCTCGGTAGTCTATACATAACCGTCAGCTCCCATCCTTATGTTTGACTAATAAGACTGTACTAGAAAAAGGACTCACACTCAGTCGGATAATCCAAGCCTCCAGCACCTCCTGAATCAGTTTCTCAATCTCATCTTCTTTGAATTCGAGGGTAGCGGTAGGGACGAACACTGATCGACGACACTTCTTCCTTCAATGTAATGGCATGCTCCAACTCCCTCTGTGGTGGTAGGCCCTGGGGAGATTGAAAAACCTCATTGCACTACTGTAAGAGTGGTTATACTAAAGGGGGAATATCGCCCTCCTCCTCTAATCTAATTCCCTCCAAACGATGAAACTCTACCAAATATCCCCTGCCCACCTCTTGGATGGTTCTAATTATGGATTTGAGAGATAATCTTGTTATGGACATCCCCGCATCTCCCTAGATCACCATTCTTCTTCCCTCCACTAACAGTTCCATCCTTAGTGCAACCTAGTTTACTTTGGTCTCCTCCAAAGTTTATAATCATTTCATTCCCAAAATGATATATGTACTTTCCAATTCTAAGGGAAGAAAGTCCTCCCTCACATGTATTCCATGAATGGTCAACACCATTCCCCTATAAACTCCTCTATACATTTCTACCTTTCATTTTCCCATCATCACTCTATAACCTCAGGTATCAACTAATTTTATCCCCAGCATATCAACAGTCTGGGTGTAGATGAAATTGTGGGTTGCCCTGCTATCTATCAACAAGACAACTTCTTTATCTGCTATTTCTCCCTTTACCTTCATAGTGTAATTTGGGATGAATCCTACAATAGAATTTAGGAAAACTTCTGCCACATCCAGGTGTAACTTTTCTTCTTCCTCCCTCTCTAATCCACTTCTACCTCCCTCTTCAGCTTCCTCGTTATCACAGATGGTGAGAATATGAAGAGTTTGGTCCTAACACCTATGTCCTGGAATGTACTTCTTATCACACATAAAACATAACCCCTTTTCCTTTTTTCTTGTATTTCTTTCTCCGTTAGCCTTTTAAAATTTCCCACATTCCCCCCTCCTCCAGCTTTCTCCTTGGGCACTTCTTTTAGACTCCCTAGCACTGGCCCCTTGGGGGCTAAGAAGGAGGTAGTTATCTTGCATGATCTCCCTGAATTACTCCCTTTAGCTCCTCTTTCCAGCTCTATGGCCTCCCCCAGGTCTCATTACTCAAACCGCTGCCCTTATCTCCGTCTTGAGCCATTTCATAAAGTTCCCTTCTAATACTATCTCAAAGAGTCAGTCCAATTTGCTGGCCAAGTATTCGAATATGTCACGGTAATCTCCCATAGTCCCTTCCTGTGTTAAGGCAAAGAATTGATCATAAAAGTCTCCTTCCCTATCGGTTCCGAAATATTCTAATAAGCACTCTTTGAACTCCCTCCAGTTCCTAATTGGTTGCCTTAGGTCACGCCATTGATACCATGCTAGTGCTTTTCCTTCTAAACATAGTCCTACTGTCGTTAGCTTCTCATCCTCCGTCAATCTATTGACGGCAAAATAACATTCTACCTTGTAGATCCACCCATGGCCATCCTTGCCCTCGAAGATGGGCATCTTTAGCTTTCTCACCTTTAGGTCACCTTAGAATCCTCCATATCCTCCCATTTGGTGAAGAGGAGGTGCTCCCCAATAGGCTCAATCTTTTCTCATGTGATTGTACCCAAACCTATTGTCAAAATCCTCTCTTCGTCTTTCAAAATCAACTCCTCGGTGGCAAAAATCTTCTCTTCTCCCTGCAAATTAGCAACTCTTCTTTTGAAATCGGTGCTCATATCCTCCCTAGAAAGAGGTTCTAGAGGAGGCATTCCATCTTCTCCCTCCAAGATTTCTACTTCCGAGTTTCCTCTTCCCTTCCAAGTGTTATGGTTTCCACCCCTTTTATGGCCGTCTATGATTTCCCTTGCCGTCTATGATTTCCCTTGCTTCTGATGTTGCCAGATTGGTCTTTACTTCTTGCAATTTTTTTAGCATTTCTTCAATTAGGGCGAACCTTCCTTCCATCTTTTCGTTATTGGAAGAAATCTGATTTTGAAAATCAGAAAACCTTCCCTCTAAATCTGATTTGAGTTGCCCGATCTCACCTTCCAAAACCTTCACCTTCTTTTTGACCATGATTGTATTGCTGAAATTTCAGAAATTTAGTCGCCCTTGATCCAAGGAAATTGCTCTGATACCAATTTGATAGGAAATACTTGAGTTCACAAGTAATCCTATCATATATACTTGAGTTCTCAAGCAAACCTAACAAGAATTTGGTAAAAGCATTGAGAAGATACAAGAACGATGATATAATAATAAAAAAATCAGTAAATTTTATTAAACAACTCAAAGAAAAGCAAAAATAAGAAAAGATAGAACAGATCTTATATTCGAGAGGAGGATCGTTCTCTCCCAATCTCTAGAAACTAGGTCTAGAGCGCAAAACTTCCAAGAAACTACAAGAGAACAAAATACTTAGGCATGCCTCCCCCTTCCCCTCTCTTCCCTATTTATAAATTTTGCTAGCCCTAGCCGCCCCTCTCTCCTTGCCAAAAATACCTTTGTGGACCCCACCTTAGGCGGCAAACCAAATAATAGGGTTGTGGGCCCCACGGATTAAGCGGCAATGATTTGGTGAGACGGTTTTAACCGCCTCTTGTAAACAAGGGCCGGCCGAAGTAGGGCCGAGGGGTCAGTTCCTGCACCAACCTATCAAACCCTTCCCTTTTTCCTCTTATAATTTAAGAATTTGATCATTAAGGGACCTCTTTAGAAGCACCAGCTCCTTGAACTTGTTCCTACTCCAATAATGCAATGCTCAAAAAGACTTGTTTAACTTTCTTTTCAGAATAACTGCAGAACTTCCAACGTCGGATTTCTCCTACTATAGAAGGCTGATTTAAAATAAAAAAAATAAATAAATAAGGCTAATTTTTTTCAAACTACAATTCTATGGATTTTCATAGAGATCTTCTCATATAAACATGCTTTTTGCCATAAACTATGGCTATTGTCCACATGATAGAAGTAAGAGCTTTCAACTTTCCTATCACACTTTGAGTTGAAGATGCAAGGATAGAGAAGGAAGCCACCTTTTGATTCCAAAGAGCTAGGATTTCCCCGGATCTCCCTACAACACGTGAATGAAAGAAGTCCCAATATGATCCAGCAATATTATTAATATTTACCTTTATCTATTGACTGAAGTTTTGTTTCCATCATCCCAATAAAGAAAACACCTTAATCCTTAATGATACTGATGTGAGGATGTAATCGTTGGATCGTCAGAAGAAGAAGATGCAAAAAGAACACGGATAGAAATTTAATAACACAAGCTTAGAGCTTCCAAAGGAGATTAATATTCATGATATCCCCATCCTACTATAATGCTTCATATATAAGCTAGCTATATAATATTCTAGAAAACACTAGAGAAATAGGTACAAGAGTATTCTACTCCTAAAACAACAATTAGTTAAGATGTTCCCACATCATTCTTCCCTTGCGTCAAAAGAGCTCGACTCCTTCGAAGCGTGTCATTGGGAGGGAGGAAGGTGTCGAAATCATAAGCAATCCTCCTGGATCGAAGACTTTGATGTGAAAGATATGTTCTGCAATTTGGCGATCAATTTCAGGATCCCTTTGAACAAATAACGAGTAATTCTTTCTCCATGCTCATTTCCAAGCATTTTATGAGTACCAAGCAATGCTCCCCAAACTAAAGCATCACGTTGTATTGGCATCCTCACTATGATATTGATTGCAACCATCTTCACCTCCATGCCAATCTCCTATTTACCCTCTTGAAAAAATGCTCTCATGTTGTGAAAGAACTTTTGATCTTGCTCATGTGATTCTCTAAGTTGTATCACAGATCTTATCTTCTAAAGTCCCAGCCCTCGCTTTGAAAGGTAGCTATCGAGGACAAATTTATTTGTTAGCTCTCCAGGTTCAGGCAACACAAACACATCCTTCTCTTCATGCCACATGAATCCTTGAATATTCTGAACTCACTCAAAATAGCTCACAGTCACACCACTGGCATTGACATATATCTCAGGCAGTATAACGACACCCTTTTTTGAGAGAATCTCATTTGCCTCGGGATCAGTAGGGTGATTTGCAGCTTCAATAATATATTTAGCCTTAACATAAACAACATTTTCTCTATGAAGGACTCTTCCCAAGGCATTAGGAATGAGAACATCACATTCATGAACCAGAGGCGGATTTAGGCAGGGGGGGCCTAGGGGGGCACATGTTAAATTTAAAAAAATCGTGTTATTATTTATGAAAATTTTGATTGAAAGAAAATAGAAAGATCAAAAGAAGAAATAAAAATGAATATGGATTTAGGAGTAGTTCCTCTAGTGCCATCTTGATTTTCAAAGGATGAATTTTCATGAGGTACTAAAATTGGTTTCTCTAATTCCGAATACTTTTTTCTTTTAGAAAGATCTAAATAACACATGTTTATAATTCAGATCTTTAAGAGATCTAATCAGAAGCTAAAATTTGTGCTTTTGCAATCAAATTTACTAAAATATTTTTTATCTTGTATTAAATTGATTAACATATCTTTATCTGGTATTTTATATCCATCATCTTCAGTATTATCATTTAGTCTTTTATAGTTGATAACCATTCGGGCTTTATTTCTTTTGATTTCAGCATGATTTCTAGCCATAAAGGCTGCAGATCTATGCAGTGATTTTGATGGTTTTATTAATTTTAACTTTTTTAATTCATTAATTTGAATAAGAAATTCTTCTTTATCTTCAGGTGAGTATTCTAACTCTTTAGTTTTAATTATTAAGTCTTGATTTATAATAGATAACTCAGCAAATTCTTTATTTTTTCATACCAAATTTTATTATGGATATAAAATCCTGCGTTTTTTTGGTTGAATAGCCACTTTCTTGCTGGCGTTGAGGAAGGAGCCAAGGAGGAGACCTGCGGCGCTGGGACGTTGGCGTTTGAGGTTGCGAATCATGTGCAGAAGGTGATTGCGGATGAGCTTCGATTTCATTGCAGGGAGTTTACAAGGATGCCTCATTGATGAGCTTTCGTATCTTAAGCTTGGAGGGTATAATGGGAAGATACTTTGAAAAAGGCCCACAAAGTGTTCGACCAGATGCTTCATTAATGTTACCATTTTATTTCATTTTCTGGTAGTCTATGTTTTTAAATTATTATTATTATTTTCCTTTTTTGTGACAATTATTTTCTTTATTTATATTGACATCTAAATGACTTGCCCAAAGTGTTCGATGACATGCCTATCAGCATTGATAATTTCCTGGTTATAGGCTAAAGATGGTTTTTTTTCTTAAACTTTTTTCCCTTGCTTTTATTGTTGATAATTCAAATAGCATATTCGATGTATTCGATGAAATGCTCCACATGATTTTGGTTTTCTTATCTTCCATTTTGTACTCTCCTCCCTCGGCATTTGATCTCTCTATCAAATTATAAGTTTTTGTAATATTCTATCTTTTTAATCTAATAAATTTAATAAACAAAATTTTTAAAACTGTGAATATCGATTCTAATCCCAGATGAAAAAAAATGAGGGAAAATAAAAAATTGAAATTATGCCCCCCTATAAAAAGTTTCTAGCTCCGCCACTGTCATGAACAATTAACTCATCAGGATCCATGGCATCTCCACCTGTGAAATCCTTTAAAATACCACCCTCAGTTTGTGCCTCAGTAGCTGGTGGATGTCCAAGCCATTAGGATTTCTTATTGTACCGACACATCCCCAATAGCAACGATCTTGCCATCCTCTCATGGATGTGTTTTGCAGCCCAAGAACCAACATAACCAAACCCTTTTATTGCAAATGTCAATCCTTGAATATATTTTCCATATTCACCTAATAGAGCATCAATTGCAAAAACAAAACCACGTCCAGTAGCATCTTTCGTACCTAATAAACTACCAAGATCAATTGGCTTTCCTGTAACAACAGCTGGTGAGAGAACATGAAACTTTGAGTACACATCCAATATCCAACTTAAGATTAACCCGGTGGAATCATTTTGCAAAGCTAGAGGAATAATGCCAACTTAAGGCAATCTTTTTAGCTTCTCATTTAAAGAAAGAACATTATTAGAAGGATGCCGTGATAGTGGAGATGTAGGAGATGTTGCCTTCCAGAGAGGATGATCATCCAACTTCTCCATTGCTGTCCTATTATTCTCCTGAAAAACAAAATCAATCTCATCAAGGAAATCGTCAACACCCAACTGTGTCCGTAGTCATCACTCTTCCCTTCATCATCATCTACATCCTCACTATCCTCATTAACTTCATGCAAAATGCCAGAACTAGTAAGAATTTCATTCCTTAATCCAAAAATTTGGGAATCTGTTATCTTCTGCCCGTTGTGATAAGGGCACATCACCCTTTTATTGAGATTATTGAACTTGTCCTCACATTGCTGAGGTGACACTTAGTAACCCCTCTCCATCATTAACTTGGAGACTGTTTTACTCTTTCCATTCTTCTGAAGGTGGATCGTCGTCGTGCGGCAGCCTCGAACGGGTTTGGTGTGTCATCGTCGTTGATGAAAGCGACAATGGCAACTAGGAGACGAACCATCTCATCGGTCCACTTCATGTGATGCCATTGGGATTCCTACTTTTCCATGTCACCCAAAGAGAAGGAATCAACATCTTCATCGTTGGGAAAGGCACAGTGGATTTGTAGGATGTGGGAATTGGGAACAACCGGGGGAGCCTTAAGGTCGTTGGGGGGGAGGGGGGCTGCCAGACCTTAATTGAGGGATCGAGGTCATGCGTTATTGAGGAAGATCCGGGAATGATGATGGGTCTATTTCTTGAGAAAGCCGAGGGAAGAAGCGAAGAAGAATCTGGAGGCAAAAGCAAGGTCGAGCTCGCTAGAGGTGTGCAGCGATTCATGTATGCGGGAGGTTGAGGATGTTGGAACATAGGGGGTAACGCCACCGAAGTGGAAGTTTGAGCGGAGGGTAATCGTGGGCGATTGCATGTTGATTGCAAATATGTTTGCGATCGCGTGAAGCGGATGAGACGTGCGAGGACGAAGATGCCAGTATGATTGCCGACGGCATTTGCATTCTCCTTTTTTAACGAAGTGTTTTGTCTATTCATTCGAGTGATGCATTCACTTGAGCTTCATAAAAGGCTATACGGATTTGATCATCGTTGACAGCCCACCTTCTTCAATATCGATCGTCGTCGACCGCCCATCTTATTTTTTGGCTTCGATCGTCGTCGACAGCCCAGCTTCTTCTACAGTCCATCATTCTTCGCAAGCTCCAAGGCTCTGATACCAATCGATTTGAGGATGTAATCATTGGATCGTTGGAAGAAGATGATGCAAGAATAACAAACATAGAAATTTAATAACACAAGCTTAGAGCTTCCAAAGAATATTAATATTCATGATATCTCCATCCTTCTACAATGCTATATATATATATATAAGCTAGCTATAGAATAAAATATTCTAGAAAACACTATAGAAATAGTTACAAGAGGTATTATACTCCTAAAACAGAGCTTAGTTAAGATGTTCCTACATCAGATACTCCTTAGGTAGTAGCCCACTTCTTTTAACGGGCTCCCCTACAATTCCAGAAAAGAATAGAGTTCATTGATTAACCAAAGGGGAAAGGTTCGCACCAATAGTTATTTTCCTTGGTGCCTCTTCAATTGACCCTAGCTGCTCCAACTCTTTGCTAAGCCTTCTATTGTTGTCATTTGATCTAACAGCCTCCTTAGAATCTCCCTTGCTTTGTGAAGCTCCAGAATATGCTTCATCTTTTTGAGCAATCTGAATTACTTTCTTACTTCCCTGCTATCCTACTCTTTAACTATTTCCTCAACCTTATCTTCCAACTCAGATTGCAAGGAAATCAAGGATTTCCCTTCATTAGATTTAGTATCATAGGAACCTAGTGCTTGATAGGAAAAAAACATTGGAGCTTACTTCTGATATTCCTACACTAAGTTTTTTCTGACTTAAAGACTCCACTGATTTCAGCTTTTGCTTGCCTGCAACACCTCTTCAATTTTAGTTGAACTTCAAAATTCTAGCTTGACCTCTGCTTGCTTACATCAGCTGGTCACTTGGATCTCCCTTGTAATGAAATGTCACTAAATTTTTGTTTTTAATGCAACTTGGGACACTAGAAGGGCGAAGGGCTCGCTCATTGGCTTCAGGATTCTGAGAGGTCTTAGTATCATTTGCTTTCTCCTTGTATACAAAAGAGTTGGATGGCTTTTCTCTTATCTTGAGTTATACATTTGTTTTATTCCTTCTTTTGTTTTGAAAGATCCTCTATTTTGGCGAGATTTTTTGTAAGCAACATGGATCCAAGGTCTATATTTCTCCCACTTGTTCAACTGATCGATCCACCATCACCGTATTGCTACATGCTGTAAGTGGATTGTTCTTTGAATTGATCTCATCATGCTGATGAAATTTGGTTGATCCTCTGCCTTGATTTTATGGATTGACTGGCTCTAGGACATTAGCTAGATGGAGAAGTCTCCTCCGTAACAACTTTTTCTTCATTAGGGCAATGAGATTGCTTATGGTCCAACCTTCCACAGCTGTAACATAGGTTGGAAATCCTTTCATACTCCACTGGTTGGAAAAACTTCCCATTAATTCCTTCTGCCCACACACTCGTAGGAAAGTTGCATTCTAGATCCATCCGCACACAAACTCCTGTAGACTCCTTTCTACTATAACTAAAAGGTTGTAAATCAATTAGCTTAGGCTGCCCAATTCTAGATGTTATCCTAATGATGTTCCTCGAATCTCAATAATGAAGGGGAAGATGGGGGAAGCAAACCCACACATGAGAAAAAAGACCCTTCAAGGAAAAAGGTGAGAAGGGGTCCACCTGCCTATTCCAATGACATGCCCCCCAATAAACCTAGGACCTGCATTCAAAACACCATATCTAGCTTCAATTGACTGGAAGATACAAACGAGCCATTCCTTCCCAATTCTAGTGACTTCAAATGCACCGAACCTGGATCATTGCCTTATTAGCTCTTGATTAAGGATTGAAAGTGGAATTTTCTTGCCTAGAACTTTGATGACTAAAGCATTGTCTATTTGCTTGAGGTTCTGCAATTAAAAATCATGATGAAAGCAAATTTTGTTTCTATTATGAGAATAATTAGAGAGATCTTCAGTAATTTTAACTAGTAGGTGCTCAGGTCTCTTCCAGACATCATTTTGAAATTGGATGAGTAGTGGCTTACATCTCTTGTAATTTTTCCATACTAATTCTAGCATTAACTATGTCATGACCTTTAGACACATTTAGTTGAACAGCTGGAGGGCATTTCACTCGAATGCCAACGTCGCCTCTTTGAATATTTAGATTTTCCACAAAAATTCCAATTTCAACCACAGGCTGTAGAATCTTGTCTTCACATTTGGAATCTTCGACTTGGTCGGAAAGACAACTCTTATTTAATTCAATAGCTATATTCAATAAAATTGGTTTGTAAGCAGATCTACATATTGAAGAGGAAGCTCTAGAGTCAAAGGAGAATGCTACCTTGTCCATCAAGCAAATATCTTTACTCGAATCTCTTCCTTTTGTGTTAACATGTAGGTCATTATCCACCACAATCTCCTTCCCCTTTCCCAAGAAGGCAACGAGATTTTCTTACTGTAAAGAGACCAATGATCCAACTTTCGAGCCTCCAGCAATGATGTTATAGACATGGTATATTATTACCTGCTAAAATATTTGTGATGGCCTGACCCAGTTGCCATAATACACTATAGATTTGGAGGTAGAAAAATTATCCCTTCCTCAATATTGAAAAAGAAATGATTATGTTAGAATTAATTGACGTCAACAGGTGCTTATCCAACTTTTTTTTAAGGTGGTCAAACTCAATATATAAGAAATTAAATAAAAAAATAAAAATTGTTGTTGACTGACTAGTTGAATGAATCCTTTGCAAAGATTGGAATATTTGAGGTTTAGTGGATGAGATTTGCTCATTTGTTGTTGAGTAGTTTAAAAATAGTGTCTCTAACTTCTCCCTAACTTTCTCAAGCTCAGACACATAATTACCAGCATACAATTTCTTATAACATCATTCGACAAAGTTAAATTTATATATTGGGTCATGAATTACAGCTATAACTAAAATTACACTGAAGTCTGATCAATACTTCTCAAATTTAGTGATCATGCCAAAAGTCATTCTTCTTATATACTCCTGCCCACAAGACATTTCATACTTTAATGTTGCATATATATTTGAGACACGAGGAAAAAATGATTTGCAGTAGGGTACTTAGATCCAGAGATGGCATAAGTGATTTCCTGGAAGGGTGCTAAAAACTTGCATATGTTCACCATTTTTTCCCACTAAAAACTTGAAGCACAACACTTGTAGTTGGACTCACCCAATTCCAAATGCATGAAAGCACGTCTAAAGTAATTTGCAATATCTAACATAACAAAAGTAAAGTTTATCTAGTTGGTACGTCTTGCCCAGTCTTCTGTTACTTTCAAGAAAACTTTGTCTCACACATTCATGAAACTCATGTTTTCTAGATTAGGAGCCCTTAATATATTTATAGCTCTCACGCACCTACACAATAGTTGAATCAATTTATTTTCAAACCTTCCTGAACAATAAGATTTACTATATGTGAACAACATCTAATATGGAAAAATTCACCACTGCATATAAGGCCATTTTTCAAATTCAAATAGTTCTGAAGAAAATCAACATAAATAGTATTTGTGGAAGCATTATCTAAACTAATGTTGAAAAGCTTGCTATCAAGTTTCCATTCAAGCAAAAATATTGGAGTTTCTCAAACAATACTAGCCCATCATGGGGGAAGGGAGTGTGGTATGAAACCAAAATTTATCACTTCTTTCTTCAATCGTCAATTATTATCAATAAAATGTGTAGTCAAGCAAATAAAATAATGTGTTGATGGAAGACTACAAGTCAGAAGTTAAATAAACTCTACACTTACAACTACATAGAAGGGCTTGTATTTAAACTTCTTCCTTCATTTTCTTGCAATCATTTCGTGTTTTATTTCTAGAAATAAACTACAAATCAAGATGCAAGTAACACAGTAATGCTCTAACAACATCTCATTCTACACATTGAAATGGCAAATATTGCATAACTATATATTGAGTAAATAAGTTATGAAATTCTTGAATTATCAAACCTATTTTCAACAATAGAAATAGATGTGCTAGAGTTACTTTAAAGAATAAGCTGACCAATATCATTAGAGTCTTTTTTCTTATAGTTTTGCTGGTGACATCTTAGATTCCTATACCATTTTTACTATAACATAAGTATGTTGCCCGACATTTCTTAGATTTGTAATGTTGTTTGCCATCCTTTGTAAGTGGCAACATTTTAAAATGTCCCCAGATAGTAAAAGTCAACCTCATTTTCTTTTTTTAGCTCTTCCCTCATCTCTTAATGTGTTAGCATTGTCAAACTCATCACTATCAATTTCCACTTCGTTATCAATACGAATGTGCTCATTACGCTCAGGAGGATTACTCGCAACAACTATATTAGAATCCTCTATATAAACACAAAATTATATATTTTTAAAAAATAAGATATGTCAACCTCAAGCAAGAAATTATGAGGTATTGGCATTAGATAATTTTAAATTATTTGATAGAAGATGACAGTTACAAGAATGATTGAATGAGTTATTGAGTTTGATAAACTCAAAATATTTGATAGAAGATGATAGTTAGTAGAATGACTGAATTTTGAATGGTAAAAGACATTCACTGATTCAAAATCAACAATTCAACATACACTATCAGAGTAACAAATTCATAACAAAATTGTTAAAATCATAACAACAACAACACTGCATAACAGCAAACCCTAATCTCAACAATAATACTACACTATAATACAATTGTGTAAACATGGTGGATTATGTTGTATAAATTAATAATTATAACAACAACAACACTATATAATAACAAGCCCTAATCTAACTATGCAACATAACAACAAGCAGCTCGATCATTATAAACATAACATGATAACAACATCAACATTTCAACCCCAGTTCCTCTGTTCCTAATCTCAAGCTCATAATAAAACCATAATTAATATTTCAAACCCATATCAATCATTATAAGCAAACCCTAATCCTTCATCTACAGATTTTAGAAATTGAAAACCTTAGAAAAATGAAAGAACAAATCTACCATCAAAAATCTAAAATAAAAATTGGAAACACCGTCACACCGAGAGTCCAAAAAAATAAGATTTATTCAAGATATTACCGACCATCGTGACTAAGAAAGGAGGAGGATTCAAGGAAAGATTCAGAAGTTGGAGGAATCACGAGAGCCGAGAGGTCGAGAGAACAAGATACTAAGAAAACTTCCACTACTCTAGTTCTCTTGAAGGCCGGGAGAGAAAAGCAAGGAGTGGAAACCCTAAAATGGAAGAAGATCGAAGAATCAAACAGTCTAACTCGAACTTTCAAAGGCTCAAAGTGGCGTTAGTTATCAATATCTCTATCACAGGTTAGTTGGGTCACAAACAAGTTATTAGGTTGACCCGAACCCAACCCAAAATATAAATAGGTCTATAAATTATATCAGAATTATACCTGTTTCTTTCATGGATTGACCCTAACTTGGATTTTTTGGGTCTAGTTCGAGTCGGGTTTTCAGGTCATGTCAAAAATTGACACCCCTAACTGAATTAATTACAAATTTTCTCGAGATCACAGTCTTGGGTGCCACCAACTACAGGAAAGTTCAATGGAGGATGTTAAGCCTTGTTGAACTATCTCTAGGCACACCGAGAGGGAGTGAATTAATTATTTAAAATTTTATTTAACATAAAAAAAATTTAAAAATTTTTAAATAACTTAAAATAAATAATTTGATCACCCAATATGGAAGCTAATAAACTTAACAATGATTATAATGATGGTGATGATAATTTAATCAAATCAATCTAATATCAACCATAACTTTTTTAACGTAGAATTTTTAAGAAAATTAATTGCATAAAAGTAAAATGCAAAAAATAAAATACAAAAATAAAATACGAATAAGCATACTAGAACTTTACAGTGGTTTGGTCAAACAATGACCTATGTCTACTCACCGGAGTCCTCCACTCTAGTATTGCACTAACTCTTTGCGTCTCTCCTTCAGCCCCCACAATAAGGCATAAAAGCTCTTATAATAATCACTTCCACTAATCTAGTGCAATGAAGAACCAAAATCATTTTTATCCTCCGGTGAGGCAGAGAACCTCAGAAACTTTTTTCACCCTCCTAGTGAATATAACAAACCTGGAAGCTATTTCACCCTCTCGGTAAAGAATGGGTATCTTACAATCCTTTTTCACCCTCCTAGTGAAGGTAGAGAATCCCGAACTTTGGCCTTAAAGATTTTCTTTCTAGAGCATCCTAGAGATTCATAGAGCTCTATATAGGAATCAAGGTATAACTTTCTTGGAGCGATTGTGTGAAAACCTTCACACTACTTCTCCCTCTCACACAACTGACCTTTACCTTCTCTACTCTCCAAGATCTCTCAGAGCTCTCTAACAGAATTTCACCAACAACCAAAAGTTCCTCTCATCCCTAAATTTTTAATTCAGCTGAAACAGATCGTACAGTACGATTAGCTCCAAAACCAGATAACGTCCAGTATTTTTTTTTTTTTTTTTTAGTATTTTTTTTTTTTTTTTTTGAAGAAATGCATCAAATTGCATTAAAGAAAAAAACAAAGAAGGGATTACAAGCCTAAGGACTCATAACAATGGATTCCTCCTTTAACAAGGACATAAATAAAGGAGAAACCTTATTCATACTAATATCATCCCAAACAAAAGAGCTCAAAATGTCATAGTTAGCACATAAATCAGCTAACATATTGCAACATCTATCAACACAGTTAAAAATGACATTGTTAAACTCATTAAATAAATGAACATCTTCATAACTTGTGTCTCCAATTTGTTTGACCTTTTTCAAGAACTTCATGACATTGATATTGTCTCCTTCAATAATGATTCCCTTATATTTAAACATCCAATCTTTCGTCATCTCCTTAATAATAGATTGAGTTGCCAATAATTCCAAAGAAGATATGTCCCAATGAATATACGGTTTACCAAAAGCTAGTAGGGATCTTCCTATAACATCACGAAAAACTCCTCCAATACTAGCTTTATAGGAGAAAAGTAAGGCAGCATCCACGTTTATTTTTAGCCAATCGGGTGGAGGGGATGCCAATGAAGATTAGACAGCCTAAAAGGCTGGTTGACATCCCATATACCTGAGAATCTTCCAACTCCTTGAGCAGAAATTGAAGCATAACTCATTGCATTAGAAGCAATAATCAACGAGCTATCTTCCTTCCCATCGTGTATCAATTTATTTCTTAACTTACAAGTTAAATATATCACAGAACAGTATAGATTAATTAAAAAGGGACTTTGAGAGGAAAGGCACTTACAGCAATCTGATCACAATGAATCAAAATCCTGAAATACAAAGACCTATTCCTTGATTTGATTAAGAACATCCTTCAACTTCTCATATTTAGCTGCAACATGGTCTCTATCTTCAATATCATTACAACTTCTTGGGTAAAGATTAACCCTTTGTAATATTGTATGTTCAAGGAATTCATAAGTAGGCAGGCCATTATTGAAAATCCTTCACCATAATGTCTCCACCTTCGGGTTTAGCCTGCCTTTCTTAATCTAGCTCCAGAATAGTTTCATGTCTGAGTGATTCACCGTGTTCTCAAATAGCATGGAGGATATTGACCTCTCATTATTCTGGAACATCAATTCCATTCTATCTTCATCCAGCCCACTAGGAATAATGGTTTGTAAGATTAAACTTACAAGATCTTCCCCCATGATTCTTCTCATATACTCCACATTCCAACTCCCATTATAGATGAAATTGGAGACTGAAAATCTGCTACAGTCTAGAGGAGTAATGTTGAAACTTGTTCAATACAAATTAGGTTGTTAAACCTAAGCTTATGTCCCAACAGCTAACCAAGAGGGGGGGTGAATTGGAAATTAAAAATTTTACCCTCTTTTAAAATTTTATACCAAAAATTTACTTTAATGAATTTTATAGAAAAAGATTTTTCAACCACAAGTTAAAAAATAAAACAAAATACTGCAAAAAATAAAAAGACACAAGATTTATAGTGGTTCGACCAAATACGACCTACATCCACTCCCTGGAAGCACCCTTCGAGTATTGCACTAATACCACTAGTGACTCTCCTTTTGCACCCACAGCAAGACGGAGAAGCCCTTACAAAACTCTCTTCCAGCACTACCCAGTGCGGCAGAGAATCGTTGTCCTTTTACACTCTCCAAGTGTTGACAGAGAACCATCCATCCTTTCGTACTCTCCAAGTGTGGGGAGAGAACCCTTCATCCTTTCACAGTCTCCAAGTGTAGGAAGAGAACCCTTCGTCTGTTCACACTCTCTAAGTGTAGGCAGAGAACCCTTCGTCTATTCACACTCTCTAAGTGTCGACAGAGAACCGGATCTCCTTGACATATCTTCTCACAAAAAATCTAGAATGATGAGAGAAAAGAGTGAAGTAATCACAAACCATAATTGGAGACTCTTACCTTTGAGTACCAAGTGAATTCTTCAAGCTCTAATAGTAAGAATCCTCCTTCAAACACTCTTTCACACTCACTCCTTGACTCTCCCTTCAATTGGCATGAAGATCAGTAGGCAAAAAGACTAAGAGGCAGTTCTAATTGGACTTTATATAGGAAAGATACAAAAAAACTGTCCAAAAACTGCTGATATTCAAGTCTGTACATAGTGGATCGTCCCGTACGATTGTGGATCGTCCTAGACAAATTTACTTAAATCAGTTGCATACGAACCCAATGTATATTGGTACGAACTAACTTCGTACCCAATTATCGTCCCGTACGAACTAAGTTCATCCGGTACGAATAGTTATACCATGGGTCGGTTTCGACAAACTGCAGGATGTTTATCAAAATTTGAAAGGATAGAGCATTTTCGTCCTGGGATGAGTAAGAGTTCGTCTGGATGAAAATTTTCGAGAGAGCATTTCGTCTTGGCACGAATAGAAGTTTGTCTAGGATGAATAGAAGTTCATCTGGACGATCATGACTTAGAAAAATTTTCTCACCTCCTGTTCGTTCCATTGCTCTTCTGAGGGGATAACTAACTTGATCGTCCCGTACGAACCTTTGGTTCGTTCCGTACGATCAGTATGATTTTTTAAAGATCTCCCCAAGTGTGTGTGTGCTAAGTTACTTAATTACAATCGCTTCCTCTCAAACTCAATACAATAAAAAGTACAAGCTTCAATTTATAAATTATCTCATGCTGAATTTTGATTTGAATTCTTCATTAGTCTGGAGTTCAATTATCCTGAAATGTTAGTCCACACAAAAGCAAAAACAATTCTTCTAAAAAATGTTAGGAGAAAATAAAACTTTAAAATAATAATATTTGAAATCATCAAAATTTTATAAGTTGCAAGAATGTAAAATATGCAAATAGCAACTCTCTTAATAACCCCCCCTATTGATGATAGCAAAACAATTATTATTTGTATATATTTTAAATTCTAAGAATCTCCTAAACTCCCCATAAATTGATGAACATATAAAAATAAAGAGACATTGCACAATAATTTTATCTTTTATCTTTTTTTTAATACTAACAGATACGATACGAATACAAACATATACGATATGAAGATACGAAAACAATACGATAACATAAAACAAAAATACTACGATACAAAATAAGCACACATATATGATACGAACAATATTTTCTCCCCCTTTTTGACAACAGTAAAAAGAGAAGAAGAAAAAAGAACAGAAATGTAAGCAGCCATATGATAATCCTTTAATAATTGATCCTTGAAAGTGATTGAAATAAATATTTCAAAAAAAATTAAATCATTAGGTAAATAAAAATGATTCATAGAATTTAATTGCAATAATAATATTAAATATTAATGTAGTCTAATAAGATACATGAAATTGACAATCTTAATTATATCAAGTTATAAGAAAAACTTAAATTTAGAAAAATTAGATTTTCTAATGAATTCAATTTTAAGTTGCACTTCAAGGTATAACACTCTTAAGATTAAAAATTTTAAAAGTTTGTCATATGGGCTAACACACATTTTAAAATCAGATTAAAACCAAAATAAGATAACTTATATTGATATCATTATAATGAATATTACAATCTAAGAAATGATATCAATACTACATAAAAACTCAACTATTAAAACATCAAAGTAAATAAACACATAACAAACTACATCACAATCAAAAGAAAAATACATCAGAAACTACCACATTACAATCATATCAACTAATAAGATCATAAGCAAGTATATGAGTCACTCTGATGGGCCTTGATCTGGAGGAGGAGGAGGAGGTACAGTACTAAAGAAATTAAAATAACTGCTTATCATAAGCATGTTGGAACTAATATCATTCATCTGCTTTCTCATATACCCCATGTCCTGATTGTATTGAGTATCCTGCTGTTGTAAGTGAGTTTCAATTTGATCAAATCTTTGATCAAAATGAGACTCTAAACGATTAAATCTCTGAACCAAATCTTGGTAATTTTGTTCACTAGCAGGTGCAGGTGCAGGTTTAGGTTCCTCCTCTGAGTCACTAATAACCTGTGTTTTACGTGGTTTATCTTTGTTGAAGATTACTCTAAAAGATCCCTCATTGTAGTAGAGAGGTTCTTCAAAATCTTGAACTGGATGAACCAATTCATACTTCTTCTCCAAAATATTGGCAACAAGATGTCCTAAAGCTATGTTCTTCTTTCTTTTATGGGCGACATGACCAATTTCAGAAAGTCCATAAAGATAGTCGAGGATTAGTTGGGATTCATCTATTGGTTGTTTATTCATAATCAAGTAGGTTACTGTAGAGAGAAGCGGAGTAATATTGACTCTATCACCAGCTTTAGGAATTATGGAAGTTCAAAGAACATCTATTGGTTTTTTTTTGCGAACAAGAGATGACACTTTAGTCATATGCTCCTTAAATATAATTCTTCTAACCACTTCATTAATTTCAGTCCAATCAAAATCAGAAGTAGTGGTTAAGGTATGGGCTCTAATCCCTTCAGTCCTTAAGTTCAAAAAAATTCCTAAGTCTGCCTTTATGATTTCTACTTTCTTCTTAAAAACATATGACCTTATGATAGAATGATCAAAATTGAAGGACATGTTTGCTAGGAAATAATGAAAGGTCTCTTTGTTGTAGAGGTGGACTAGTGTGAGAATGAGACCAAATTGAGTTGAAGCAAACAAGTTTATTACCTGAAAGGTTAGTTGTTCTTGAATAATAACTCTAGAATGGGTGATCTTAGCGGAGGCAAATCTAGGAAATGATTCTTCGTTGGCGTTGGATAGAAAGTTATTGCTAGAATTCTATGTGGACCCTTGGCTAGAACCTTTTATTGTTTGCTTGAACTTGCCATGGATAAGATCTAAAGGAAGAAAGGGTTCTAAAAGGGATGTGTGAGTGTGACTGTTGAGTTCATAGCCGGTTAATTTAATGAAATACGATTGTTCATACAGACGAAAATATTTTCATACCGTAAAAATTTGAGTTCGTCCGTACTAAAAATTTTCGTATGGACGAACAAATGAGTCTAAAATGAAATGGCTTTTCGTAATCACACAACTTACGAAGCATCCTTTCGTACAGAATTTTGACCAAACGATCGTATAGATGTACATGTGTTCGTCCTGAACGATCACAAAATTTAAGATCGTTTTAATGGCAGTTGAAACTGTCCCCCACATCGATTCGCCAAGCGTTCGTCCGGACAAACCAAAGGTTCATACAGACGAAATTAATATTAAAAACAACCTTATCCATTTAACTATCAACCAATCATATAGACGTTTGAAAATTTGGTCCAGAAGATCATGATGATCATACAGACAAAGTGAAAATTAAAAATTGAAAAACTGTACGCAAACGATTCAAATCCGACAGTTAACACACGACACAATTCATCTCGTACGAAAATAATTTCGTCTTGGATAATTTTCACTCAAATTTTTAAAAAACATGCACTCAATCAAAACTAAAATACAAACACACTAAAAACATAATAGAAAAATACATAAACTCATAAAATCACAAATACAGAAAATAACACACTCATAAATACACACAAAACATTAACTAAAAATATACATCAATGTTGCAGAAACATTTTAATTAAGCATTCAAATCGATCACACCAAGCCTTGTTCTTAATACACTTAAAGTATCAAAGGCTAAATATTTTGTAAAAATGTCTTCAAGTTAATTTTTTGTAGAAATATAAGTGAGTTCAATTTCTCCTTTGGATACATGATCCCTTATGAAATGATGCCTGATGTCTATATGTTTGGTTCTTGAATGTTGAATAGGATTTTTAAAAATGCAAATAATACTAGTGTTATCACAATAAATTGGAATAGTGCCTAGAGTTAATCCTAAATCAATTAACTGTTATTTCAACCAAAGTATTTGTGCCGCACAACTTCCTAATACAATGTATATAGCTTAAGCAGTAGATAGGGCTACTGAATTTTATTTTCTACTAGACCAAGAGACTAAAGAATTTTTAATAAACTGACATGTTCTAGAAGTGCTCTTTCTATTCACCATACAACCTACAAAGATAGAATCTAAATAACCAATTATTTCAAAAGAAGAGCTAAACTTAGGATACCAAATTCCTAAGTTCTGAGTTCCTAAAGATATCTTAAAATTCTTTTTACTGGTGTCAAATGTGATTCTTTTGGATCTAATTGAAATCTAGCACACAAATAAGCACTAAACATAATATCGGGCCGGCTAGCTGTCAAGTAAAGCAAAGATTCAATTATCCCTCTAAATTTCTTTTGATCAACAGATTTTCCCTTAGGGTCCTTATCCAACTCAACTGGGAACTCATAGGTGTACTAACATGTTTAATATTGCCCATTTCATACTTTTTGAGGGTGTCCTTAACATACTTTGATTGACTAAGAAATGTACCATCCTCAATTTGCTTAATGCTAAAGCCTAGAAAGTAACTTAAATCTCCCATTAGACTCATCTCAAATTCACTACTCATTATTTTAGAAAAATCATCACAAAGATTTTTATTTAAAGATTCAAAGATAATATCATCCACATAAATTTGTATAATGAGTATATCCTTTTCAAATTTCTTTAAAAAGAGAGTTGTATCAATACTTTCTTTTTCAAATGATCTATCAAGTAGTAAGGTACTCAATCTCTCATACCAATCCATAGATGCCTATTTTAATCCATATAATATCTTTTTCAATTTGAAAATATGATTTGGATATTTAGAATTTTCAAAACCTGGAGGTTGTTTTACAAAAATATCATCTTGAATTATCCCATTTAAAAAGACACTTTTTACATCCATTTGGTACAGTTTAAATCCTATAAAACAGGCAAAGGCTAACAAAACCCTAATTACTTCAAGTCTAGCTACTGGGGAAAAGTCTTCTCAAAATCAATCCCTTCAATCTGATTATACCCCTTAGCTACTAATCTAGCCTTATTTCTAATGACTACTCCTGAGTCATTCATTTTATTTTTGAATACTCACTTAGTTCCAACTACACTTTGATCCTTTAGCCTTATAGTTAATTCCCAAACTTTTTTTCTTACAAATTGATTTAACTCTTTTTGCATAGCCAAAATCCAAAATTCATCCGAAAGTGCTTGATCAATATTTGTGGGTTTTATGGTTGAAATAAAGGTTGGATGATTGACTTCTTTATTTAATCCACGCCTAGTCCTTACACCCTCACTAGGTTAACCAATTATCAACTCCTTTGGGTAGTTTTTAGAAAATCTCAAATCTCTAGGCAAAGGGTTTTTTATCTCCAAGTTTTCTTTCAATTTTTCTTCCAATTTTATTTTATCAATCTTTTGGGAGTTAATCTAAATTTCATCTTTTATAATATTTGGCACTTCCAAAATTTTAGATTTATCAAATAAAACATGTGTGGTCTCTTTAATTACTGAAGTTCTTTTGTTGAATACTCTATAAGATTTTCCAACACTTGAGTATCCTATAAAAATACCTTCATCTGATTTTGGATCAAATTTTCCTAAGGTAGATTTTCCATTGTTATGAATAAATACCTTGCAAATAAAAACATGCAAATGTGACAAATTAGGTGTTCTTTCCTTTTTATACTCATAGGGTATTTTATTTAATTTAGATCTCACATTCACCCTATTTAGAACATAACATGCAGTGCTAACCGCCTCAGCCCAAAAATATTTAGGTAGTGAGTATTCTTCCAACATAGCTCGAGCGGCTTCTATTAATGTTCTATTTTTTATTTCAATTACCACATTCTGCTGAGGGGTTCTAGGTGCAGAAAAATTATGATCAATTTTTTTCTCCTTATAAAAATCCTCAAATCTTTCATTCTAAAATTCTCCTGCATGATCACTTTGTATAGTCATAATTTCACATCCTAGCTTTCATTGAATCCAAGTCGAGAAGTTTCTAAATTCTCTCAAATGATTTACTCTTATGAAATAGAAATCTAACCCATATGAATCTAGAGTAATCATCCATAATCACAAATCCGTATGCCTTCCCTCCTAGAGTTACAATTCCAACTGGTCCAAAAAGATCCAGATGCAAAATCTCCAATGGTTTACTAGTTCTAAGATCCTTATTGGACTAAAAAGAGAACTTCACCTATTTTCCTAATTGACATGCATCACAAAGGTGATCCTTAAAAAACTCTAGTTTTAGTATACCTCTCACTAGGTTCTTTTGGGTAATCCTCCTAAGGTTTTTCATGCTAGAGTGACAAAGTCTCCTTTGCCAAAGCCATGACTCATCAGAAATAGTTTTAAACAAAAACAGTATGAGTTTGAATGCAATTAAAATTTAGCATATACAAATTATTTACCCTTATACCATTCAAAATATCATTTCCATTTAGGCTTAATATACAGCTAGTAGGAAAAAAATTTACACAATACTCTTTGTCGCATAGCTGGCTTATACTCAACAAATTATGCTTTAAGCCTTTTACCAATAACACATTTTTAATGTAAAAATTCTTAAGATTTTCAATCATACATGACCCAACCACCTTCCTTGTGGTGTTATCTCCAAGTGTAACCTTGCCTTCACTCCTGGAATCCAGCAATATGAATTGTGCAGTATCTCCAGTTATATGCTTTGAACATCCGCTGTCCAGGTACCATATGCTCTCACGAGGTCTTATGTAAGAGCGACCCTGCAAGATTATCAAATGTTAGACCTGGAAACCCAAACAAGTTTGGGTTCTCCTTTTGGCAATTTATAAAGAGATGCATGTATGATATGTCTAGGTTTATGCATCTTAGGTTTCCACATCAAATAAGTTTTCTTCTTCAAAGTATAGGTGTGAGCTATGTGTCCAA